>NC_057797.1:323338565-323585898 GCF_018294505.1 Triticum aestivum
GTGAGGGAATAAGGAGTGGGGGCGGGTTGGCCGGTTGGGCCGGGGCGGTTGGCCCAGTGGGGCTGTGGCCTGCTGGGCCGGAGCCCAGTGGGGGAGTTTTCCTTTTTCTTTTTCTTTTTGTTTTCTGCTTGGTATTTTCTTTTTCATTTATTTAATTTTCTGTTTTCTATTTAGTCCCAGCTATCAAATAAATTTTGTTGAATACCAAACTTGCCACATAAATACTGGGTCATTAAGGGAGCTGCACGCAAAGTTTCAAAACATTTTGAAAAGGATAAATATTTGTTTATTTTTAAATGGTTAATTTAAAGGTTGTTTGCTCCTGTTTTAAATATCGTAAAGGCCTATCAACATTCCCAATAATGTTGCTTGATGTTTGTTAATTGGTTAGGGAATACTTACAACCTTTTGAACAATTTTAATTCATTGTTTTATGAAATTATAATTTGTCTTGTTATTTGAGTTTGAATTTGATCTCAGTTTAAAACAAGTGAGGTTGATCAAAAGTTTAATTATGATGACCTGGCATGATTAGCAAGGGTTTACTGTAGCTTAATTACCCGGACGGCATACCATAAAGACCTAAAGTATGTCTCCGGGTACATTGCGCGAGCGTGGGTAGGTTAGAAAGATAAATCATACATCATCATGCCCTACAAATCCACTTAAGTATAATAAGCAAGTCAAAACTTAGTTTTTGCCACACATCCGTGCATATATAGTAACGCCCTTTTGTTCCCCTATGCAGAATGGACCATTAGATCATGCAGAATCGACCATTAGATCACTGATTGTCCATCCGTAAGAGAACGCCCTGCATAAAACATCCCTGACCGTTCTCTTATGGATCATTCTCTTACGGATGGACAACCAGTGATGTATTGCTTATAAGATGCCTCAATGTGTTGAAATATGAGATGGGCCTAGAGCCCATATGACAATTTCAGATTTGATCTCTAAGGGTCCATGTAGGTGGCATGACAAGGTGGTGGGAAGTTTAGTCCCACCTCGGAAGTGGAAGGAGAGTTGGAGTGGTTTATAAGGGATTCTCTCCCTCGTGCTATTGGAGCTTGAGAAGAGATGAGGCCCTCGCGCACTCCTCCTCCGCTCGCCTCGCCACGACGCGCCGCGGGTTGCGGGATTGAGCCGAGCTCACTCCTATGCGCTTCTTTTTGCCGGTCAGGAACGGAGAGTCTTTGACAGGTAGGGCCACGATCTGAGACGTCGGATCGTGGGCTACCGACTTGGACGTGGGTTCAGCCCACGTCTCTCCACGCGCAGCCGCACATATATATGTGGGGCGCTGCCAACCCTAGCCGCCACGAAACAGAACACATCTCCGCCTCCACGCCCACGTCGTTCCTCTGCTGCTGCTGCCGCCGGTGACTCCGTCCCATTCACCGCGTACACGGTTGACAGGAGAGCAGGCCTCCGAAACCCCGCCTCTCCGGATCCTGTACGGGAGAGGGGCGATTAGGTTTTTGGGTAGCGACTACGCGACTGCTCGCTTCTGTTCATCTACGTCTGCATCACCTTCGTCATCACCATGTCGACCGACACCGACCGTGCCACCGCTAAGAAGGCCGAGGCCGACAAGAAGGCCGCTGAGGATGCCGCGGCTGCTGCCACCGCCACCACCGCGTCGTGGCCGATTAGAGGGTATACGTCGTTTATCCCTCTCGTGTTTCTTTCTGTTGTAGCAGTACTAGCGATATGCGTAGATGTTTCTAATATATGCGTAGTACATGCTCTGTTAGATCGTAATCAGTGTGTTATCAATGCTGTCCTTGTCATGCTCATGATTTATTCGTGGATTAATTTAATCAAAAAACTGCCTATTTTCTTATCAATCCAAAAACCTAATGTGTGTAGGAGTTTTTCGAATTCTGGTTTTGCTGTTGCACTGAAACCGTCCCCGTTTACAGGGACGTACTTCAAGCGTTGGCAGACTAAAACCACCTTATGGCTCACGGCCTTGAATGTGTTCTGGGTCGCCGGTGTGACTCCCACAGGAATGATCGCTCCTGAACAGGAGAAGGCGTTCAAGGAGGCCACTGTCGTGTTCCTCGGGGCAGTTCTGAGCGTGATTGGAGATAAGCTAGTTGACGCATATTTGCATGTGCGGTCTGCCAAGGACTTGTGGGAGGCGCTCGAATCTAAGTTCGGGGCTGCCGATGCAGGGAGCGAGATGTATATTATAGAGCAGTTCCATGACTACAAGATGGTTGAAAACCGTCCTGTATTGGAGCAGGCTCATGAGATAATATGCATTGTTAAGGAGCTTGAGCTTCTTAAGTGCGAGTTACCGGGAAAGTTTGTCGCGGGCTGCATAATTGCTAAGCTTCCCAATTCCTGGAGGAACTTTGCCACCACTCTGAAATATCAGAGGCGTGAATTCTCTATGGAGGATGTCATTGGCCATCTGAGTGTTGAGCAGAATTCAAGGGCAAAGGACTCACGCGGAAAAGGGGTCGAAGGAACTTCTGTGGCCAATATGGTGCATCAGAAGAACTCCAATTCCCACAAGCCCAAGGGAAAGAACGGTGTCCAACAGAGTGCCGACTTTAAGAAGAAGGGTAAAAAGACCTTCAAGAAGAACAAGAAGGATGAGGGCTGCTTTACTTGTGGTTCGCTTGAACATTGGGCCAACAAGTGCCCAAACAAGTATAAGAAGCAAGGGCAGGACTCCAAGTCTGTCAATATGATTGTGAGCAACAATGAGAGTGGTGCATCTGGGTACGGTAATTTATTTGCTGTATTTTCAGTTTGGCCGTCCACCGATTGGTGGGTCGACACAGGTGCAGGTGCTCATGTGTGTGCTGACATTTCATTGTTTTCTTCTTACCAGGCCACAGGTCACGAGTCCGTACTGATGGGGAATGGCGTGAGTGCTTCTGTTCTTGGTGTTGGCACGGTCGATCTGAAGTTTACTTCGGGAAGGATTGTGCAGCTGAAGAATGTGCAGCATGTCCCCGCCATCAAGAAGAACCTCGTTAGTGGCTCCCTTCTATGTAGAGAAGGGTTTAAGTTGGTATTCGAGTCTAATAAATTAGTTGTTACGAAATATGGACTATTTGTTGGAAAGGGTTATGAATGCGGAGGCATGTTCCGCCTTTCTCTTGCAGATCTATGTAATAAAGTCGTGAACAATATTCATTTGAGTGTTAATGAATCTGAAGTCTGGCATTCACGTCTTTGTCACATTAGTTTTGGTGTTATGACGCGGCTAGCAAAATCGAATTTAATCCCGAGTTTTAATTTAGCCAAAGGTTCTAAGTGCCATTCGTGTGTGCAATCTAAGCAACCTCGCAAGCCTCACAAGGCAGCAGAGGAGAGACACTTGGCGCCACTGGAACTCATACATTCTGATCTTTGTGAGATGAATGGTGTGTTGACTAAAGGTGGAAAGAAATATTTCATGACTTTGATAGATGATTCCATTAGATATTGCTATGTGTATCTGTTAAATACTAAAGATGAGGCTCTATACTACTTCAAAATCTATAAGGCAGAAGTTGAGAATCAACTTGAAAAGAAAATTAAACGAGTCTGGTCAGATCGTGGTGGAGAGTACTTCTCGAAAGAGTTTGATGCCTTTTGTGCGGAACACGGCATTATTCACGAGAGGACGCCTCCCTACTCACCCCAGTCAAACGGGGTTGCCGAGCGGAAAAACCGTACTCTAACTGATTTGGTTAACGCCATGTTAGATACGTCGGGTTTATCCAAGGCATGGTGGGGGGAGGCTATAATGACATCCCGTCATGTCCTGAATAAAGTTCCGACAAAGGATAACGAGATCACTCCTTACGAGAAGTGGACCAAGAGGAGGACAACACTCTCGTACTTACGTACCTGGGGCTGCTTGGTGAAAGTTAATGTGCCGATCCCCAAAAAGTGTAGGCTTGGACCAAAGACTGTGGACTGTGTTAATTTGGGCTACGCTATGAATAGTGTTGGCTATAGATTTCTAGTAGTGAAATCTGAGGTACCTGACATGTAGGTCGGTACAATTATGGAGTCTAAAGATGTTACATTCTTTGAGGATATTTTCCCCATGAGAGATGTACAAAGCACTTCTAGACAGGAATCTAAGGAGACTCCTGAACCTACCATTCCGATGGAATATTATAATCAAACACATGATGAAAATCCTGAGGAGGATAATGAGGAATCCCTTGGTAGGGGCAAGAGACAAAGGACTGTAAAGACCTTTGGTGATGATTTCTTCATATACCTCGTGGAGGATAATCCCACTTCTATTTCAGAAGCGTATGCATCTCCAGAAGCTGACTACTGGAAGGATGCGGTCCGTAGCGAGATGGATTCCATCATGGCTAACGGGACTTGGGAGCTTACTGAACGTCCTTATGGTTGCAAACCATTGGGATGCAAGTGGGTGTTCAAGAAGAAGCTTAGGCCCGGCGGTACGATAGAAAAGTACAAGGCTAGGCTTGTGGCCAAGGGCTACGCCCAGAAAGAAGAAGAAGATTTCTTCGACATGTATTCACCTGTGGCCAGACTGACCACCATTCGAGTATTACTCTCGTTGGCGGCCTCACATGGTCTTCTCATTCACCAGATGGATGTCAAGACGGCTTTCCTGAACGGAGAGCTAAAGGAGGAAATCTATATGCAACAGCCTGATGGCTTTGTGATGGATGGTCGGGAAGGAAAGGTGTGTAAGTTGGTGAAATCTTTGTATGGCCTGAGACAAGCGCCTAAGCAATGGCATGACAAGTTTAATGAAACATTGACATTTGTTGGCTTTGTTGTTAATGAGGCCGACAAATGTGTATACTATCGCTATGGTGGGGGCGAAGGAGTTATACTGTGTTTGTATGTTGATGACATACTGATATTTGGGACTAATCTCAAGTTGATCGAGGAGGTTAAGTCTTTCCTATCTCAGAACTTTGAGATGAAGGACCTTGGAGTGGCTAATGTTATCTTGAACATCAAGCTATTAAGAGATGATGAAGGTGGGATTACACTTCTGCAATCCCATTATGTTGAGAAGGTGTTGAGTCATTTTGGATACTCGGACTGCAAACCATCTCAAACATCATATGATCCTGGTGTGCTGATTCGAAAGTCTAAAGACACAGCTATAGATCAATTGAGATACTCTCAGATTGTTGGTTCACTCCAGTATCTAGCGAGCGCAACGAGGCCTGACATCGCATTTGCTATTAGCAAACTGAGCCGATTTGTTTCCAGACCGGGTGATGTCCATTGGCGTGCTCTTGAGAGAGTTATGCGCTATCTGAAAGGTACTATGAACTATGGACTTCACTATACCGGATACCCGTCGGTACTTGAAGGGTATAGTGATGCGAATTGGATCTCTGATGCTGATGAGATGAAGGCCACAACTGGGTATATGTTTACTCTTGGAGGTGGTGCTGTTTTCTGGAAGTCTTGCAAGCAAACGATCTTAACAAGATCGACAATGGAAGCAGAATTAACAGCATTAGACACATCGGGTGGCGAAGCAGAATGGCTTCGAGATCTGTTGATGGACTTACCAGTAGTTGAGAAGCCGGTTCCGGCCATCCTTATGAACTGTGACAATCAAACAGTTATTGTCAAGGTGAAGAGTTCAAAGGACAACATGAAGTCCAACAAACACATAAGAATGAGATTGAAAGCTGTCAGAAAATTGAGGAACTCCGGAGTGATAGCGTTGGATTATATTCAAACGGCTAAGAATCTGGCAGATCCCTTTACTAAAGGGCTATCACGTGTTGTGATAGATAGAACATCAAGGGAGATGGGTATGAGACCCACATGAGTTGCCATGGTAGTAACCCAGCCTATGTGATCGGAGATCCCGTGAAGTAGGACCTGGGAAAACAAGCCAGTGGTGAACTGAGGAGAGTAACTTTACTAACCCACTCCGTTGGAGATGCAATACTCTCGGAAACTGTATGGAAGGATGACTATTGTCTTAATATGTTCCAAGGCTTATATGCATAAGCAAGATGCTATCCTACAGAGCGATCTTTGGAGGAACACACCTATATGAGCCCGACTGCTAGTCACAGTCTATGAGATTGGGGTGATCTCTAGCAAGCTCATGAACAGGCCAGGAGTGTGACTAATATGCTCCACCCGAGGGGTCGGCCTTCGGCAGCCTCGTATCACTGAGACTTGTGGTGAAACTTCTTGACGCCAAACTGACAATTCAAGGCATAGTCCATTGTTCAGTTGTGAAGGAGTGTAACTACTTGGTCTAGGTGGAGCTCAACCTTAATCGGTCTTCACTGAGATGCTGGTATATCAAAACAGCGTTTGGAACAAAGGACAAACTAGGCCCCTGAGATCTGGTGGGGGATTGTTGAAATATGAGATGGGCCTAGAGCCCATATGACAATTTCAGATTTGATCTCTAAGGGCCCATGTAGGTGGCATGACAAGGTGGTGGGAAGTTTAGTCCCACTCCGGAAGTGGAAGGAGAGTTGGAGTGATTTATAAGGGATTCTCTCCCTCATGCTATTGGAGCTTGAGAAGAGATGAGGCCCTCGCGCACTCCTCCTCCTCCGCTCGCCACGCCACGCCTCGTCACGACGCTCCGCGGGTTGCGGGATTGAGCCGAGCCGAGCTCACTCCTATGCGCTTATTTTTGCCGGTCAGGAACGGAGAGTCTTTGACAGGTAGGGCCACGATCTGAGACGTCGGGTCGTGGGCTACCGACTTGGACGTGGGTTCAGCCCACGTCTCTCCACGCGCAGCCGCACATATATATGTGGGGCGCTGCCAACCCTAGCCGCCACGAAACAGAACACATCTCCGCCTCCACGCCCACGTCGTTCCTCTACTGCTGCTGCCGCCGGCGACTCCGTCCCATTCACCGCGTACACGGTTGACGGGAGAGCGGGCCTCCGAAACCCCGCCTCTCCGGATCCTGTACGGGAGAGGGGCGATTAGGTTTTTGGGTAGCGACTACACGACTGCTCGCTTCTGTTTATCTACGTCTGCATCACCTTCATCATCACCATGTCGACCGACGCCGACCGTGCCGCCGCTGAGAAGGCCGAGGCCGAAAAGAAGGCCGCCGAGGATGTCACGGCTGCTGCCACCGCCACCACCGCCGCGTGGCCGATTGGAGGGTATACGTCGTTTATCCCTCTCGTGTTTCTTTCTGTTGTAGCAGTACTAGCGATATGTGTAGATGTTTCTACTATATGCGTAGTACATGCTCTGTTAGATCGTAATCAGTGTGTTATCAATGTTGTCCATGTCATGCTCATGATTTATTCGTGGATTAATTTAATCGAAAAACTGCCTACTTTCTTATCACAATGAAGAACACCGGTCGGTTGACCGTTTCATATCACTGACCGGTCAGTTGGCCCGTCTATGATAAAGCAATCATCACTGACCCCAAGGCACTGGCGGCCCAAAAATCGTCTCTGATGATACACGTTGGTTGGTCAGTGTTGTTCGGATCTATAGTAGCGGCCCCAGATGCTTATTATTTGTCAGATCAACAGCTAATTGTTTTTCATGCTTATATGTGGTGATCTTTTAGGGTGTGTTTGGTATGTGTCACCAAGGAGAATGAAATGGGTTCTACCCGTCCTTTGGGCTCGTTCTTACGTTTGGTAGGCAACTGGAACAGGAACCCACTCGTTCCTCGAATGGGAATATTCGCTCCAGATGCGTAACGCGCTCATTCCTCCAAATTGGAGGAACGACGCGGAACCGCTCCTCCTCGTCTCTTCATCTCTTTCCCCTGCGCCTTCTCCCTCATCTCTCTCTTCCTCTTCAATCAGCGTCCAGTGCTCTTGCGGCATCTGGGGAGGCAAGCGATGGCGACCGGCGGGCGCGCAGCTCGTGGCCGGGAAGACGGGCGGCGACTCCAGCACAAAGATCAAGCCGGAGGACGCACCTGGTGAAGAGCGTCGTGGCAGAGCAGGTGAGCAGGTGCAGGGACGGGAGCGTGAAGGCGCAGGCCGGCGGGCGCTCGGCTGGAGCACCTCCCCGATCTGGCGGCTACGGTTTTGCCATCTCGTCTCTCTCTCTCGGGAGGAGCAGCCATCCTGCCGTTGGCACATCTGTACCGCGGAAGCGGCCATGGAGAAGTGGAGCGGTGGCATGAGATGGAGTTGCAGCTATCAGTTTGCTGAGCGGCACAACATGAGCAGCTCGCGCAGCACTCAGACAGTGGCGTGCTACACCATGCGAGAGAAAAAAGAAAGAGAATCAGGTTGTGCTCTATCGTGCTCTTTCACTTGTGCCTTTTGCAATGTAATTTTGTGCATGCCCCTAGTCAAATATTGATGATTCTGTCTAAATTCGTTACTAGTAAAATACAATCAATGTTTGCATATATTACCAGAAAAGAAATCACTAATTTTAACATTTTTCATTTCATTCCATCTCACCAACCAAACATCGAGATGTAACTATTCCATTTCGCCTTATTATTCATACCAAACACGAGGATGAAACCATTCTATTCCGATGGAACGGAACCATTACATGCCATTCCACTTGGTTCTTCAACCAAACACACCCTTAGCTGAGCGAAGGTAGGGGTGCCATCATGGTGGCAAAGGAAGTCCGGTTGTGTTGGTTACGTTGGGCATGGCACTCCTGCTCATTGTGTGGCGCCACGCAGCGCCTGCCGTGCAGTATGTCGGCCCACACGTGAGCCAGTCCCCTTACAATACTGCATGGCAAGGCTGGGCATGCAACACAGCCCAGCTTTAATCTTGAAGCATGGGAGTGTGGGAAAACATTTGTCTTCTTTGTCTGCTTACTGCTTTGATCGGGGCAGCGTGTGAAGGGGGTGGGTTGTTGTCTACTCCTATGTACGACCCGGCAAAGTTCTCCATAGGTGCCAAATGGCCAAGGCCCGCGACGGCAGGGTCCGGGCGGAGAAAGCTCAGGTAAAATCATCACACAACGTCCGGGCATGTAGCACACCGACATGGGCGTGCACAAACAAATCCGGCCAGCCAAGCCCTCTACAATCCCGCACGTTGAGTTAACGCATGGAACATGCCAAGTTGGCACACGTGCACGTCAGGTGGCGTGGGTTGAGGCATCGTGCCGGCTTCATCGACACACCGCAACAAGGTGTTGACCATGTCGGTGGCGGAGTCGAACATCATGAGGAAAGTGGATCACCATATGTCGAATGTCAAAGCAAAACGAGGGGCCTGGCCCCATTACACGCGCGATAAAGGTCGAAATCTCATAAGGGCGGTCCACTTGTCAAAGAGCTTATGGGAGAATTAATAAGTGTGACCTCCTATGTGCCGCTTACTGCGGCGAACAGACGAGGATTCACACAGGAGGTCACTAACCTGGGCCGGCCCATTTGCGTGACGAGCATTTAAAAATCAACAAAAATAGTTGCACTTGGTGGGAATGGAACCCCCGATTTGGAGCATACACACACGCGTTGCAAACCAGTCTGTCCGGATGATTTCTGTTGACGTTTTACAGCGTGACATTTAAAGAAACGAACAACTGTGGCAAAACATAAAAGAATAGCTCGCAAAATTTTCCCAAAAAACGTGTTTTAGTGGGACCGGACACATTACCTCCCATGAGAGAATGACGTCACTAGTTCAACGATTTTTTTTTTAATTTCAAAAATGAGACTTTCTTCTCACAAAAGTAGATCTTTTTTTTGAGAAACTAATATTTTAAAAAAAATGACAAAATTTTAAAGACACAATCATTTTTTGGGAAATTTGAAAAATAAAAAAGGAGCAATATTGAAAACAAGATTATTTTTTTGAAACATCGAACAACTTTTTGAAAATAATGAGAACACTTTTTGAAACAACAGCAAATTTGAAAAATGCAAACATCGTTTTGAAAACAGGAACATGTTATGAAATTCCCGAACATTTTTTGAATTAAGAACAATTTATGGAAATATGATTTTTTTTATTTGCGAACCAATTCGCAAAGGAGAACATTTTTAAAATTTTCGGAATGTTTTTTGAAATTGTGAACACATTTTGAAAATGAGAACATTTTCCGAAAATCCATGAGCATTTTGTGAAACATGAACATTTTTTAAATTGTGAGCAAACTAACATATTTTGAAATATCTTCACATTTTTTGAAACTTAAAAAAATAGAAAACAAGAAAATTATTTGAAATTCCTGAACATTCTTTAAAACGTAAAGACTGTCCAAATTTGCAAACACATTTGTAAAAGCAGAAAGATTTTCAAAAAACAGAAATATTTTTTGAAAATCATGACCAATTTTTCTGAAGCGGGAACATTTTTAAAAATTCTTGAACAAAAGGTGAAAATATGAACATTTTCGAATTTATGGATAATTTTTAAACTAGAAGATTTTTTGAGACATCTAAAAGAATGAAAACGTGAACTTTTTTGGGAATTTATGAATTATTTTTGAAAACTGAAACATATTTTGAAATCCCAACAATTTTTTAAAAGATTTGAACATTTTGAATAGAAAATTGCAAGCTGAAAAACATGAACATTTTTAAATTCCCAAATATTTTTTTAAACTACGAATATTTTTTGAATTTGTGACCATTTTTTGAATTTGAATGCTTTTTCAAATCACAAACATTTTTTGAAAAGTTCTGAACAATTTTCGAAACATGAACATTTCAAAAAAACGAAAAACAAAAAACCAGAAAACGAAAAAAAAATAAACAAGAAACACAAAAACAAAAAAAACGTGAAAACCAAAATGAAAACAGGAAAACCGGTATAGGAAAAAAAACATGTGTTAACCAGCCTAGGCATTACAGTACCTCCCGCCCACGGTGTGCGGTTTTACTCGACGGGTTCGGTTCGCTGGGTACGTGCAACATGGGCGGCCAGTTGGTGTGCAATGCCCTTGTCGGTAAACTGGAGTATGAAGAAAATGTTAGCAATCCAGTGCTCAATCCGCTCAAACTAGCATGAATTACAAACCATGGAGGTTGGTCAAGAACTACATGAACTAGAATGTAGAGCAGGAACTAGGAGAAGGAAGCTCCGTTTTTAGACGTGTCTTCAAGATTTGTTAGGGTTTGTGTCCAACTCAAGAAAGCGAGACGGCGGCGGCACTTTGAAAATGGAATAAGGTTCTCCCCGTCTAGCCCCCGTTTCGGTGATGCGTTTAGTATCGTCGGTGGTCGTGTGGATGTGTGTCTCCGGCGGATCTGTCCTTGGTAGATTTGCTCGGATATGTACATCGTTTGTCTACGTTCGTGTGTTCTCAGGTTGGATCCTTTCAATCTGCACTACTCTTTATTGGCGGTGGTTGTTGTTCTGGTGTGCTGATCCTATGGGGCCTTAGCTCGACTTCCTGACTGTGTACTACAACAAGTTCTACTTAACTTCGGTGAGGGAGGAGCAATGACGGCGACGTGCCTTCGACTCGCTTCAGTGTTTGTACTCGTTGCTAGGTAGTCTACGGATTTAGATGTAATTTTTATTATTTTTAGTGTTTTTTACACTGTCATGATTGAAGATGAATAGATTGGATGTTTCTCCGTAGAAAAAAGAGAAGGAAAAACAGGAGTCAGTCAAGTCGTACAAGCAAGGCCGAAGCCATCCATTCTCAGCCAAGTTGCTCGTAGAGGACGAATCTTATTTGGCGCTTTCCCTTCGTTTCAAAATATTTTCTTCGTTTCTAAATATAAGTCTTTAAAGATATTTCACTAGATGAACTACATACGAAGCAAAATGATTGAATTTATATTTAAAATGCATCTATATACATTTGTATGTGGCTTATAGTAAAAGGTTTACAAAGACTTATATTTAGGAACGAAAGGAGTAGATGATTTAACTTTGGCAGCGCCCCGCGCTGGGCCGGCCCGCTTAGCTTCTTTCTTTCCCGCTAAAAAAGCAAAAATGAGTTGCGAGGCGCGTTCGCGGTGATTCGATCCCGCGATAATCCTGTACTAGGACACCTGCGGTAACAACCCGCCTATACGTCATACAGTGTTAACTTCTTACATTTGCTTCTTTTTCTTTCTTCTCTCCTGTCTTGTTTTTTTCTTCTTCCTTTGTCCTTTCTTTTTATTTATTTTTCTTAAATCCGTGAACTTTATCAAAATCCATGAACTTTTTTCAAGTTGTTGAGTTTTGTTTTTCAAATTTATGAACTTTTTAAAAATTGATAAACTTTTTTCAAAAGTGATGAACTTTTATCCGAATTTGTGAACTTTTTTTGAAAATATATGAACTTTTATCCAGTTTTGTGAACTTTTTTTGAAAATAGATGGAATTTTTCAAAATCGATGAACATCTTTTCGAATTTGTGAACTTTTTTGGAACCTATGGACCTTTTTAAAAAAATCAATGGACTTTTTCAAAATCGATGAACTTTTTTAGTACATGAACTATTTCGAATTCATGTTTTTTTAATCTGTGAACTTTTAATTTTTGTTCACATTTTTTTCAAAGTTCACATTTTTCTAATATGTATCTGCAGTAAATAACGCGCTACAATTGTCAATAAATAACTCGCGCTCTAATGTAGCACCAGTTTCTTGGAGTTGCAGTGGTTATGCGGTCTTCATATGAGCTAAACAGTGCTTACTCGAATCCTGGCGGAAGCCACTTTTTTGGTGGTTTTTGGCGCAATAAAGTTTTCCACTACACTGCGTGGTTGTGGGCCTGGCCCATCAGGCGCGGCTGCGAGCGCCAGGTCCCATAACCGGCGCTTAAAGTGCCGTATAGGACGGGAGCTCCTAAGCGCCAGTTGGCAGTTCGGGCGGCCACGCGGCTGTATACTGGGCCGGCCCAGAAAAAGTCAGTGGATAGAGCTCGTTTGCGAGCAAGAACAGCTAAAAAATGGTTTCCCGACAGGATCGAACTCGCACCATCCAGTAGCGAACGACAAGGGCTAACCAACTAAACTACACCGCACTACTGACTAGAAGGCAGGGCGAATATTTAAAGTACATCTGTCGCCGGGCAATTTATTAGTACACATATAAACATTTATTGTAGCGCTTTGATTTTTAAATTATTTGAAAACAGTTGGGAAAAAATGTCATGAATTACAGAAAAGTTCATTGGTTTTTAAAAAAGGTCGCGTTACGTAAAATTTCATCAATTTTGAAAAAAAGTTCACGATTTTGAAAAAAATCATCGATTTTTGAAAAAAGTTCATCAATTTCAAAAAAAGTTCATCGACTTTGAAAAAGGTTCACGATTTTTAAAAAAGTTCATCGACTTTGAAAAAAAGTTCACGGTTTTGAAAAACGTTCATCGGTTTTGTAAAAAGTTCATCGATTTTGAAAAAACAGTTCATTGGTTTTGAGAAACAGTTCATCGATTTTTCAAAAATGTTCATCGATTTCAAAAAAGTTCATCAACTTTGAAAAAAGTTTACGATTTTGAAAAAAGTTCATCAACTTTGAAAAAAAACTCATGATTTTGAAAAAAAGTTCACGGTTTTGAAAAAAGTTCATTGGTTTTGGAAAAAGGTTCGTCGAGTTTGAAACAAATTCATCAATTTTGAAAAAATAGTTCATCGGTTTTGAGAAATAGTTCATCGATTTGAAAAGAGTTCATCGATCTTGAAATAGTTCATCGACTTGGAAAAAAAGTTCATCGATTTTGAAAAAGAGTTCATCGATTTTGAAAAGTGTTCGTTGATTTTGAGAAAAAATCATCGAATTTGAAAAAAGAGTTCATCGATTTTGATAAAAAGTTCATTGAATTCGAAAAGGTTCATCGAAATTGCAAAAAAAATCGCACATTTACAAAAAAAGTAAAAGGAATAAGAAAAGAAAAGTGAAAAAAAAGAACAAGAAAAAGAAGGAGAAGAAAATGTCGCGAGCTGGAGAAACAGTAAAAGAAGGGGAAGAGGCTTACAGACACCAACGTGGTTCTTTGCCAAGTGGTAAGTTCGTTGCTCTCTCAGGCAAGACGTCCCAGGTGCACCGTTTTTTGATTTGATGCAGTTTTAACAGAAAAAAAAAAGAAGGAATGGGCCGGCCCAGCGCGGCGCGGGGGTATGCGCGCAGCGATGAAACTGGCGCGTTTAGGATTTGCCGTATAGGACCCTCTATATATATAGTGCCTCTCCTTCGTGAGCTGGGTATGCCTGAGAGCTCAACGAGGCCCAGGTCGCTGACAGAAAACTCTTGGACTCGATTCACCTGCAGGCAGCTTATGTATGGCCAAAAAAAGACATAGGCAAACCTTTAAAAAAAATACATAGGCAACGATCATCTTTGTGTGTGTAGTTGGTAAATACAACCACAATTGCAAAGATAATCACTTGTGGATAATTCATAAAAAATATCCTTCAATTAGTTCGCCTAAGTTATTGATTAAATTTGTTTTTATGTCCTTTGGCGGTAGGTGGTAATAGTCCCGTTTGGGCTCGCTATATTTTTCACAATTATCTGTCACTAATAAATAGAGGGCAAACAAAGGCACAATATCAAAGCATGATGTACATAAGTTGCTTGGCTTCTTGGTCGCCCACTTGACTTCTTTGTTCTACTTTTAGTCCGAGGCTCTTGCCGTCACGGCCCCTGGTCGGCTAGAGTGCTTTCAGTCAAGGGACGAGTGCTTGCGTGTTTCATTCTTTAGGCAGTGGGACCCGATGGGGGTCGCAAAGGGCTCTTGCATGTCCGGCCTCTTGCCGTCCATGTAGCTGCACTGCATAGTTGTGGGCCGGCCCATCAGGCGCGGCTGCGAGCGCCAGGTCCCATAACCGGCGCTTAAAGCGCCGTATAGGACCCTCCTCTGTATATATGTAATGCCTCTCCTTCGTGGGTTGGGTATGCCTGAGAGCCCAACGAGGCCCAGGTCGCTGACAGAAAACTCTTGGACTCAATTCACCCGCAGGCAAACAGAGGAGCAACTAGTTAGGGCATCTCCAGCCGCGTCCCTAACAGGCCCCCTCAGGCCACTTTTTCGGCGCCGGCGCCGAAACAACGGCCCAGTCGCGCCCCCAGAACGCCGAAAATCGCCGGTTCGGACCTTTTTTCCGCCCGGCGGTCACAGGCCGAACCCGGCGTGCTGGGGAGCAGTTGGGGGCTCCGGCGCTAGGGAAAAGCACGCCTGGCCCACACCGATAGGGGAAAAGTCAAGGTTTTCTTCCCCCGACTCGCCTCACACCCCCCGCGCCCTCGGCCACCACTAGCTATATCCCGGCGACGGCCGCCGCCCTACTCCGGTAGATAGCCATTCCCCGCCGAAAAATAGCAGCGCTTCGCCGCGGCAGCCCCTCCCACAGCAGTTGGGCGTTTCCGGCCGCCGTTTCCGGCCGCGGAGGCGCGGTTTAACGGCGGGTACATGCCCACCGAGCGCAAGGTGTTCGGCATTTTGCCTGTCTCGGCAAAGGACTCGGATGAGGAGGAAGAGCTCGCCGCGCTGCTGGAGGAGGAAGCCGCGGCCGACGTCCAGGAAGAAGAGCATCTCATGGTGCTCGCCGCCCTCGCCCAGCTGCTGGCGAGCAATGAAAAGCCGCGGCGAGGTGGCTCGGCGCCGGGGCGGGTGAAAGCAAAGAACCGGCATCGTCTCCAAGGCTACTGCATGCTTTACTCCGACTACTTCGCCGATGCTCCACTTCATGGCGAGAGAACATTTCGGCGCCGTTATCGGATGAGCCGAAAGCTCTTCCTCAGGATTGTGAATTCCATCCGGGAGTTCGACAACTACTTCAAGTGCAAGATGGATTGCACTGGCGCTCTTGGATTCACCTCCATCCAGAAGTGCATGACAGCGATGAGGATGCTTGCATATGGAGCTCCCAGTGATTCACTCGACGACTATGGGCGCATGGCCGAGTCCACCAACATAGAGTGTTTCTACAAGTTCTGTCGGGCAGTGGTGGCAGTGTTTGGGCCACAATACTTGAGAACACCCAATGCGGAAGACACTGCTCGGATCCTAGCCCAGAATGCAGCAAGAGGATTTCCTGGGATGCTTGGAAGCATCGACTGCATGCATTGGAAATGGAAGAACTGTCCATTTGGTTGGCAGGGGATGTACAAAGGCGCCAAAGGCGGTTGCAGTGTGGTGCTTGAGGCGGTAGCCACACAGGACCTCTGGATTTGGCACTCCTTCTTTGGTATGCCAGGAACACACAATGACATCAATGTGCTGCAGTGCTCTTCTGTTTTTGCCAAGCTCGTTGACGGCCATTCTCCTCCGGTGAACTTCGAGATCAATGGGCACCAATACAACAAGGGGTACTATCTAGCTGACGGCATCTATCCGAGATGGTCGACATTTGTGAAGACAATCTCAAACCCTGTGGCAGGAGGCAAGAACGCCTGGTTTGCGAAGCTTCAGGAGGCTTGCAAGAAGGATGTCGAGCGGGCATTTGGTGTGCTCCAATCTCGATTTGCTGTTGTTCGGTACCCCACTCAGACCTGGTCCAAAGATCAAATGTGGAAGATTATGACTTGCTATGTCATCTTGCACAACATGATCATCGAGAGCAAGCAAGAAGACCCAGTGTTTGACACTGAACCATACTACATGCAGGGTCCTCTAGCCGAAGTTGATCACCAGCTACCGGCAACTTGGACTGCCTATCTCAGTATGCGTCAGGAGATCCGAGACCCACAGGTGCATCATCAACTGCAGAAAGATCTGATTGAGCACCTATGGAGGCTCAAGAGGGACGCCGTGTGATGAAATACGAGTTTTTATTTGTTGAACTATATAATTTGTATTGAACTATTTGTTGTTGTACTATTTTGTTGAAGTATTTGATTTTTCTGTGATGAAATATGTGATAAGAAATAATTGTGTTGATAATTAAACGCCGAGACACGGCGAAACCACACCGAATATGGGCCTATTCTCGCCCATATGGGCCCTTTATTCGCCGAAATTGGGCCGCAAAGTGGGCCAATTTCGGCGCCTGGGGGCGACGACTGGGCGCAAAACCGCCCCCAGCGACGAGTGTATCGCCGGCTCGCCCCCAGGGGGCGATTTTTATACGTCCTGGGGGGGCCAATGGCTGGAGATGCCCTTAACGAGCGCTCCTTCAGGAGTCTCACAACGATCAGCGTCACTTGACGCGCTCTCAGCCATTCGCCATGTGTCGTGCTCTGAACGCTTTCTTTGGATTTTATTTTTTTATTTTTCTGCACGTGTTTTCGGCTTTTTTCCGGGTTTTTCGACGTTTTGGTTTTCTCACGGTCTTTTTTAGCTTTTCGATCAAAAAAATTTGGAAAAAAAATTTTTTGCACGAAAAAACGTGTTTTCTTTTTTTCCCTTTAGCAAAAGTCATGGTTATTCTTCCGCGAGAGGCACGGTTGTGCTTTATCGAGAGTCACGGTTGTGCCTTTCAAAAACAAAAAAAATGTGTTTTCTGTTTTTTTTTCTTTCGCGAGAGTCACGTTTTTGCTTCCGCGAGAGGCACGGTTGTGATTTCGCGAGAGTCACGGCCGTGCCTCTCGGAAAGGGAAAAATAAAACGCGTTTTTTGTTTTTTTTTTTTCGTGAGAGTCACGGTTTTGCTTCCGCGAGAGGCACGGTTGTGCTTACGCGAAAGTCACGGCCGTGCCTCTCGGAAAGGGAAAAAATACGCGTTTTCTGTTTTCTTTTCTTTCGCGAGAGTCGCGGTTTTGCTTTCGTGAGAGGCACGGTTGTGCTTTCGCGAGAGTCACGGCCGTGCCTCTCGAAAACGGAAAAAAAATGTGTTTTCTGTTTTTTTTCCTTCCACGAGAGTCACGATTTTGCTTCCACGAGAGGCACGGTTGTAATTTCGCAAGAGGCACGGGGGTGTCTCTTTCGGAAAGGAATCCAATGGTGAAGATCTCGACGCGAGGAATCCAATGGTGAAAACAGTTCAAGATTTGGACGCACAGTTTAAGAGATAAAACGTTTCGAATAAACGGATCTACGAAAAAGAGAAAACTCCCAGGTTGCGACAAGTGGCACGCTGCATGTGCGCCACTTGTCGCGACCTGGGAAAATGGAGTGTTGTTTGCAACGAGTACTCCTTAATTCGTGATTTCGGGCAAACAGTTTATGTATCACCAAAAAAAGACATAGGCAAACCTTTAAAAAAAAGACATAGGCAACGATCATCTTTGTGTGCGTCGTTGGTAAATACAACCACAATTGCAAACATAATCACTTGTGGATAATTCATAAAAAATATCCTTCAATTAGTTCCCTAAGTTATTGATTAAATTTGTTTTTACGCCCTTTGGCTGTAGGTGGTAGTAGTCCGGTTTGGGCTCGCTATAATTTTCACAATTATCTGTCACTAATAAATAGAGGGCAAACAAAGGCGTAATATCAAAGCATGATGTACATAAGTTGCTTGGCTTCTTGGTCGCCCATTTGACTTCTTTGTTCTACTTTTAGTCGGAGGCTCTTGCCGTCACGGCCCCTGGTCGGCTAGAGTGCTTTCAGTCGAGGGACGAGTGCTTGCGTGTTTCATTCTTTAGGCAGTGGGACCTGATGGGGTCGCAAAGGACTTTGCCTGTCCGGCCTCTTGCCGTCCATGAAGTCAAGGCTAAGTTGTTTTCCAAAGTCCACTAATGGGAAACATACCTTTCCGCAGGATATTGGAACCACAGCTTCATTATTTGTGATTTCATGTGTGGAGAAACTAGAATCATGCTTCAAAGATGACCTCAGGGCACACCAGGGGTCTGCGCTTACAAAGAGTACATCGACGCGTTTGGTTTGCGACTTTTTCCCGTCTTCTCATTACATCGGCTTCTGATTATGTTACGTGCGTTTGTTTGAGTCGGGCCGGTTTCAGATCCCATGTAATCGGAAACGGCTCTTCGCAAAATCGAAAACAGCCCGGATGCAGTGGTATGGAATAACACCTCTCGCCCGGTATCGATCGCGTCTCTCTGTTCACCGCTAGTCGATATTTTCTTCACCACGAGCACGAGCAGCATTCAGCAGCGCCGGAGATCTTCCTTCGCCTCCGTCAGCAACAACGCCGGCGGCCGGCCCTCTCCCTTCTCCGCCGTGGACAACGAAGCCGGCCGGCCCTCTCCCTTCTCCGCCATGGACAACGAAGCAGGCGACCTCCCTCCACCGTGAGCAGCGGCGCGGGGATCTCCCTCCGCCGTCAGCAGTAACGCCGTCGATCTCCCGTTGCTGCCGTCACGTAGCAGCACCGCCGATTTCCCTTCGCCACTTTGAGCAGCAGCGCCCTCGTGAGAGGATTTCCCTTCACATCCGTCATCCAGCATCTTCTACAGGGCCGGCATCAGTAGGCTACCCATTTCCTTTCCCTTCCTGAACCAAACACATCGTGTAATCGCTGAAACCACGATCTAATACATCGTATTCTCATTACAACACTGAATACGTTACCTGTGTCCCAACCAAACGCGTCGCATGTTCCTGTCGCAAACTCCACAGAAACTACAACTATAATGCAAATTTGTGTTATTTTTCTTTACTACTCCATATGTGCTTGCAGTTCCTATTTGTTCCTCACCTTAATGGGATGCATCCAGATGGAAATATAATGTTAAAAGAAGACCTGGTATTGTATCACAATCCACGGTATGGAGATGTGTTTGTTTCTTCATAATTTTATTTTATTTTTTGAAATAATTTGTTTCTTCATAATCTATACTTCCCATAGTACAGCTCCCACAGGGTAAAATATCCAAAATCGGTAAGGGAGTTAGGTTACTATTCAACCTTTTCATGGGGTTACATTAGTTACATAGAGATCACATTGTCCTGTTACATGTTGGCTACATAAAAGAAAGAGAAGTACCTGTGCTCCATAGCATCGGGTTCCATTTTCTGATAACCAAATCAAGATGATTGATCTTGGTGTTTTCATGACAGCAGTGAAAACTGTAGTATATCATATTTCCCTACTGATTTGCTGAACTAGTACTGGGGAACAGCCATGTCTATTACCTCAGTTGAAATGGGGCTAAGCCATACTATACTTGAGAATTTGAACACATTATAAAAGACAACCTCAGTCAGCTGTGTTTTGTTTCTTCATTATCTGAATCTCCTGTTTCGTCTGGAAGGAGACCTAGAAGAGGCAAGGGCAGCAAGGAACTGAGATTGCATACAATAATCAACAGAGGTAGATTTCCGAAGCTTTCCCTAGTGACTCCAAAAATCTTTGTTAGACCAGCACCGACAAGACCACCCGTAACACTTCCAGCATTAGAAATGGACATCAAAGTGGCAAACAAAGTCGCCTCCATTCCTGGAGGGCACAATTTTGCAGCTAACACCAAAACTGGCATAAATGCAGCCTGCAACATAATCCAGGTTATGTACAGTTACATGCAAGGAGAACTCAAGGCACAAGGAAGCATTGTAAGAACAGTTCAAAGCCAGATAAGTTGACGACAAAACTTAAGTAATGATATGATGTAACTACATTGGGACAGGAGAATGCTTTCCTCGGAGTGGTTGTAATGCTGAGAATTACAACTTGTGAAAGTTCAAATTGGCCAGGCTTATTTTCAGGCATATGAAGAGCAACTAGACTTCATGTCACTATTATTATGCAATGAACTAAAATTTTCACGTCCTGCAGTAAATGTAGTAATACCAAATAAATAAGAGTTTGCCATTCAGCAAAAGTAGTCGTGTTACATACCTGGCCAAGGACCGTGATGATTAACGAATCTCCAATGGAGAACCACTCATCACTGATCCCAAACTGCCTATTAAGCCCAGTGACAAGAAGAACCTGGAGGACATACAACACACTAAGGTTTTAACTTGGAAGGATGCAAAATAACTGCCGCTGCACTGAAATAAAAGCAAAATGAACACCTGTGTCATTCCAAGGGCTGAACCTATGATGGTTGTCACAAGAAATATTTTCCTCAGATGAACTGCCTTCAGAAAATAGTTATAAATTCCGACACCGAGCAAGGATGCAATGGAAGTAACGAGTTTTACACGCCCTAGAAACTCTGGAGTGAATCCAAGCTTATTTGTGCTGAGATCAACAATAAGGGAGCATGAAAGTTCAATCAACTAAGAAACATTACAAAGATAAACAGTAATCATACATTTTGAAATACATAATGGAAAGTTATGCATACGCTAACCAGCCTGCTAAAACGCAACCTAGATATAACAATGTAGAGCTTAACTACGATCATCAATTTCT
The DNA here is from genome assembly GCF_018294505.1 of Triticum aestivum. Taxonomy (NCBI): domain Eukaryota; kingdom Viridiplantae; phylum Streptophyta; class Magnoliopsida; order Poales; family Poaceae; genus Triticum; species Triticum aestivum. The sequence continues at coordinate 323,359,619 of NC_057797.1, forward strand.
TGTGGCAATTTCTCTAGTTGATGTTTTGTTGTACCTCAAACGTCAAACCTATGTAATCAAATTGATCCAATTAAGGATGAGCTAGAGGAAGGATCTAGTAACCTGCTGTAATTTATATTTCATAGAACTACTGTACGGCATTTAAAACTAGCTCCCACACAACAGTAAACAATAATCATGTACGCCATCAGAGATACTGTAATCACAGACTTGTGTTAAATTGTGGCAACCTGATACATACATGAAGAAAAACATGGCTGACTCTGAGTGTGGTGTTGCTTGCCAGAGGAATATAAACAAGGTCGGCAAGAAAATGTTAGGTTGCTTTACAGAAGTCCATAGCTGCTTGATGTGCTGTATTGAGCTCTCAATGAATCCTGAACCAGAGACTGACATAGCATGTTCTCCAGGAGTCAGGCGATGTTCATTTACAAGAACTGCAACAGCAGATGTCATCAATGGTAAAAATGCCGTAATACCAAAGACAAATCTGTGTTTACAGAAATATTTTCATCAGTGTACTGCACCAGAGAACATGTGGAGCTTCAGTAGGTTACAGGCAGCTATGTGACGAACCTTACTCCATATGCATCCACAAGCGAACCACTGAAATATGCGCTCACAATTCCACCAAATGCCGAGGACCCCCAACATAGAGACTGGAGAGATCCAGATGTACTTTGTGATTCGCCACGAGCTCTCTCAACTACCATAGAATCTACGACCTGCATTATTTTCACAGGTGTTTGTAGAAACAAATCTAGGAAGCAACATTTTATTTAAATAATAGTAATCTTGTCCTAATTTATGTCGGGAATAACTCTACGATGTGGTAAGATGAGGTTTTGATTTCTTATTTAAAAGATAATCTTCATTTAGATATATTTGATTATTTTCAATGCACAACGGCAGCATTGGCTTGTTGTCCTCAATTTAGAGACTGGCGTGGCCTAAAATAGTTTGGCAACTTCAAATAACACAGGAAATATGTATACAATCTATCAATCGCATTGCCAAATTCAACTGGAGATAGATAAATGTTCAGTAATCGCAATATCCTCTCCTCAAGAAAAAATGGCATTACAGTCTCACATCATCGATCAGCAAATTAGCTACAACAAAAGCGCACGGATACCGTGATCCAATACATGTCGGACAACCATCAATTAGAACATTTTAAGTTAACTTATTAAAACTAGCCAATATCCCTCGGTATCCGCTCCGTTCCGCTCCCGTGCTCCCTCTAGCCTAGCGCAGCACCTCCCGCCAACCCCGCCGCCGGCGAGCACCCAGGTAGTCCCCCCCCCCCTCCTCCCTGCCCTCCCCTGCCATGGCGCCCCCAAGCGGCAGCTCCAGCGACCTCGACTCCAGCCCGCAACGTTGGATGGACTCCGACGGCGAATCCTCGACGAGGTTTTATAGCGACGTGGCCCGGACCCTCCCTCCCTCCCTCCCCCCCCCCCCCCCCCCCCCCCCGCTCCCGCCGTGCCCGCCCCTGCTGCGGCCACGGCGTCGGCGACGCGCGGACCGGCCACGCCCTCCCGGCGCGCCCCCACCGCATCTCACCTGGGACCCCGTTCCGAGGTCCACCACGTCAATGGCGCCCCGGTGGTGGATGCGGATGGCTTCCAACTCCCGCGCCGCAGGAATCGACACCGTGGCGCGCAGCGCGCCGCAGCCCGTCCCCGGTGGCGTCTGCCGGCCTCTGCTTTCGCTGCCTCGACCCGAGCCACCCCGTGCGCGACTGCACCAACGACATCCGCTGCCATCGCTGCCTCTACCCCAGCCATGGCTCACGCGACTGCAAGAAGTACCACAAGGGCGTTCTGCGCGCTGCCCTCGCTGTCGTGGCAGCCCCTCCGTGCCGGTGGCGCCGCGCCGCGACTTGCCGACCCCGCCCGCGCCCACCGCCTCGCCTGTCGACCCGGTACGCGTTATCCTGTCGCGTTTTGTGGAGATGGAGGAGGCCGAGGTGGTTCTGCGCCATGGGATGGTCGTTTCCATCACCGGCGCCGGGCCGGTGGTCGCCCCTGGTGATGTCGAGGAGGTTTTGTACTCCTCCCTCCGCCTCCAGCCCGGCGACTTCACCATCCACACGCACCACCCCGAGGATTTCCTCGTCAACCTCTCCACCCGCGAGCTCATGGACCGCATCGCCGGCGACCACTTCATCAACGGGCGCGGCTTCACCCTGTCGATCCGCCCTTGGAACAAGCTCGCACATGCCGTCTTCGACTCCCTCGACCTCAGTGTCCAGCTGGAGCTCCGCGGCATCCCTGCGTAGGCTTGGCACCTGTCCATGGCGGAGCACCTCCTCGGCAGTAGCTGCTGGATTGAGCGGCTCCACCCGAGCACGCGCTCCCGCGCCGACCTCGCCACCTTCCGGTTGACGGCGCGCACCCGCGACCCGGCTTCCATCCGCCGGGCGGCCATCCTCGAGATCGTGGAGTCTGTCCCCGTCCGCGACCACGGCCCGCCCACCATCCGCACCCTCGTCTACCCGGTGTCTATCACGACCGTCAACGCTCCGGCCAGCCAAGTTGCCGCGCCCCCTGCCCGCCGCGACCGCGGCCCGAGCGACGACGCACCTGGTGAGCGCGATGGGGATGCTGGACGCGGGCATGATGCGAGCCGCAGCCGCGGCCGCGGCCGCAAGCGACGACGGACCCGGCGACCACGATGGCCGTGCCGATGGCATGGCCATGGACTCCACTGGCTGGCGCGCCCCCGTCCCCCGCCACCGGGCTGATGGTGTCGCCGTCGACAAAGGCTGGGCCGCCTCCCGTCCCCGTACGGTCACCGCGGCGCCGGCGTCGAGGCGCCCTGGGAGCCGTTCCATGGACCCCTGGCCCTCTGCCAACGGGCAAAGCCGGCCTCGTCGCTTTTCCAAAAGGGGAAAGCGGGGCGGAAGGCATCGGAAGGCGACAGGAGCGTCCAGTACTACTAGAACTGCGCCTCCTACGACTTCCCCGCCGAGTGCCCCCCCCCCCCCGCGTGCCCCGACACGCACATCACGACGCCTGCTGGCTCTGGCTCATTGGCTGCGCGCCCCGACACTGCAGCACCATCCAGGCCGCCCCCATCGCGCTGCATGGATGACCTCGCCCATGCCGCGGCTGCGCCAGAAGTGGCCAATCCCAGCGCGCATGTGGATTGGGATGGCTCCACAGATCGCCTGTCGCTGGAGAGCGAGGTCCCAGATTCCCTGGCCTCGGTTCCCGTGCCTGATCCGCTGTCGGGCCAAAGCGGAGCCCCGCCCTCGCCCCCTCCTAGCCGCCCCGCGTCACCAGCTGACCGGTCCACGGAGAGATCCCCTCGCTGGAGCCCACCTAGCATGCCGCCCACGACCGAGCCTGCCCTGGGGATCCCGCCTGCGGTGACGTGCTGCGCAAGGATGCTCCCTCGGCCCCCCTCGCGGCCCAACCCCCCACGGCCCAGCATGAAGCCCAGCATGAGGACCCGCATGACGAGGTGGGGCTGGAGGCCCAACATGGCGCGCTCGTGGATGGCGCCGCCCACACGGCGTGCCCCGCCACTCCCAGCCCGGCCATGCGCTTCGCCTCGCCTCCCATCACGATGCGACGGTCCCGCCCCCGCGCGGCTGCAACTACGACCTGGACCCTTGGCGACTTCCTCGCGGCGGCCACCAAACAGATCGATGCAGCTCTCCCGGTCCCTGGCAAACGACCAAGGCGCTGCCCGCCCAACTTCTCCCCACGCCGCGGGCGATCAGCCGCGACCGCAGCCCGCAAGTCCGTCGCCCCTCCCACGGCCGAGCGACGTGCCCAAGTCCACATCTTGCGCACCCTTGGGGTCGTTGGTGTCAACCAGAAGATCACAGCCGCGGAGATGAAGGCGTACGACGACCTCTTTGCCGCGCCCATCCCCTTGTCGGTCCTATCGGCCATCGCCGCTCTGGTGGATCGCGAGCTCCCCGCGGATCCTGCCGTCGCGCCTATCACCACGGTGGTTGCGGGCAGCCCGATCGAGGCCTAGCTTCGCCCTCGCCCCCCTCGTCGACCTCATCCCCATGGAGCAAAACCCTAGAGTCTTGATATGGAACGTGCGCGGCCTCAACGAGCGTGCACGTCGCACTGCTGTCAGGTCGCTTGTTGTAACCGCCAATGCATCCCTCGTCTGTTTGCAAGAAACTAAGATGGCTTTGATCTGCTCGTCGACTGTCCTCGAAGCCCTCGGCTCGGAGTTCGATGACTATGTGTACCTGCCCGCGCAAGGAACCCGTGGCGGCATCCTGTTGGCCTGGAAGAGTAGGGAGATAGTCATCTCTGGATCCCCTATTCACCGCCAACGCCTTGACCGCCCGTTTTTCCACCCCCTCCGGCGCTCGCACTCCGTGGTGGATCACCGTGGTCTACGGAGCGCAACCGGACGAGGCCAAGATCGCCTTCCTGCAGGAGCTCCGCGACATACGCATGGACTGCTCCGGGCCTTGGATGATTTGTGGGGATTTCAACCTCATATATCGCAACGAAGATAAGAACAACCGGAACGTCAACCGACGCATGATGGGCCGCTTCCGGCGCACCATCAACGACTTGGCACTCAAGGAGGTTTACCTCAACGGTCGCTGCTACACGTGGTCCAACGAGTAGTCGCCCCCGACATTGGTCCACCTTGACCGTGTCCTTTGCACCGCCGACTGGGAGGAGTTGCATGGTGGGTGCCACCTCCGGTGCCTCGCCTCGGTCGTCTCCGACCACAGCCCCTTGCTGCTCGACTGCTTGCCGATGGCGCCGGCACATTGCCGCTTCCGCTTCGCGGACTTCTGGACGCGCATGGACGGGTTTCATGACACCGTGGAGGCCGCTTGGCAGTCCGTGAGCGACGCCGACCCCTTCCGCCACCTCATGCTGCGCATGCAAGCAACGGCGCGTGGGCTCACAAGTTGGAGCGCCAAAACAATGGGTAATGTGCGCCTAAAGCTCGCAATCTCTCGAGAGCTCCTCAAAGTTTGACACCGCGCAAGACTACTGAGCCTTGTCTCCTCACGAGGACTGGCTGCGCCGGCAACTCAAGGCATCCTACCTCAGCCTCGCCTCACTCGAGCGAACCATTGCCCGGCAGCGCTCCCGCCTCGCCTCGCTCAAGGACGGGGATGCCAACACGTCCTTCTTCCACCGGCAGTGCACATATAGGCGGCGGAAGAACAGGATCCACAGCCTTGTGGTCGGCGGACGTGTGGTCACGGACCCCTGCGACATGGCCGCGGTGGCGTATGCGCACTTCGATGGTCTCCTGGGCTTTGCGCCACCCCGTGAGTGCGCTCTGGAGATTGAGGCGCTGATCACGCCTGTCAACTTGGACGACCTCGAGGCTCCCTTCGACGGCGAGGAGATTTGGAACATCATTAAGCTCCTGCCCGCACGCAAGGCCCTCGGCCCCGACGGCTTCACCGCCGAGTTTCTCCGCGCATGTTGGCCCATAGTTCGGCAGGATTTCATTGTTGTCTTCCAGCAACTCTACGAGCTGCGAGGGCGCGGATTCAGCTACCTCAACCAGGCGCTCCTCACGTTGCTCCCGAAGTGCGCGGATGCCAGGGGCCTCGGCGACTACAAGCCCATAAGCCTCATCCACCTCGTCGCCAAGATCTTTGCCAAGGTCCTCTCGCTCCGCCTTGCGCCCAAGCTTAACGATCTCGTCAGCACCAGCCAAAATGCATTCATCCTAGGAAGAAGCCTGCATGACAACTTCGTCCTCGTGCGGCAGTCTGCGCGCCTGCTACATCAACTAGGCGCGCCACGCGTTCTGCTCAAGCTGGACCTGACTCACGCTTTCGACTCGATCAGCTGGCCGTTCCTCTTCGACGTCCTGCGACACTATAGGTTTGGCACCAGCTGGGCTACCCCATGGTGGAGATGCCGATCACCTATCTAGGCATCCCGCTCACGCTGCGACGACCCACTGCTACCCAGCTTCAGCCCGTCGTAGACAAAGTCGCTGGCATGCTACCTTGCTGGAAGGCGCACCTCATGAACAAGGCGGGCCGCCTCGCGTTTGTCAAGGCGATCCTGGCGGCGATCCCCATCCATCAACTGCTCGTGCTTACCCCCCCCCCCCCCCCAAAGAAGACACTGAAGGCGCTTGAGAAGAACCGGTGAGGCTTCTCTGGGCCGGGCGAGCGGAGGCTAACGGCGGCAACTGCTGCCACGTCAACTGGCAGCGCGTCGCCAGGCCGATCGCTCTCGGCAGGCTGGGCATCCGCGACCTGGCGCGCACGGGCCTCGCGCTCCGCACGCGGTGGTTGTGGTTCAGCCGCACTGACCAAGGCAGGGCTTGGGCCGGGCTGGACCTGCAGTTCAGCGACGACGATCGCGCGTTCTTCTTCGCCTCTACCACCATGTCTCTTGGGAACGGCATGCACGCCCTGTTTTGGGAAGACCGATGGATTGATGGGCGCTCCGTCCGCGAGATCACGCCTCACCTCTACGCGTGCGTCCCTGTGACGCCCACGATTCAATCGTACACTAATCATGCACGCAAATGTGTACGATCAAGATCAAGGACTCACGGGAAGATATCACAACACAACTCTAAAACATAAATAAGTCATACAAGCATCATAATACAAGCCAGGGGCCTCAAGGGCTCGAATACAAGTGCTCGATCATAGACGAGTCAGCGGAAGCAACAATATCTGAGTACAGACATAAGTTAAACAAGTTTGCCTTAAGAAGGCTAGCACAAACTGGGATACAGATCGAAAGAGGCGCAGGCCTCCTGCCTGGGATCCTCCAAACTACTCCTGGTCGTCGTCAGCGGACAGCACGTAGTAGTAGGCACCTCCGATGTAGTAGGGGTCGTCGTCGACGGTGGCGTCTGACTCCTGGACTCCAGCATCTGGTTGCGTCGACCAGAAAGAAAGGAAAGGGGAAGAAAGGGGGAGAAAGCAACCGTGAGTACTCATCCAAAGTACTCGCAAGCAAGGAGCTACACTACATATGCATGGGTATATGTGTAAAGGGCCATATCGGTGGACTGAACTGCAGAATGCCAGAATAAAAGGGGGATAGCTAATCCTGTCGAAGACTACGCTTCTGGCAGTCTCTGTCTTGCAGCATGTAGGAGAGAGTAGATTGAAGTCCTCCAAGTAGCATCTTCAAGTAGCATCTCCAAGCAGCATCTCCAAGTAGCATCGCATAGCATAACCCTACCCGGCGATCCTCCTCTCGTCGCCCTGTAGAAAAGCGATCACCGGGTTGTCTGTGGAACTTGGAAGGGTGTGTTTTATTAAGTATCCGGTTCTAGTTGTCATAAGGTCAAGGTACAACTCCAAGTCGTCCTGTTACCGAAGATCACGGCTATTCGAATAGATTAACTTCCCTGCAGGGGTGCACCAACTTACCCAACACGCTTGATCCCATTCGGCCGCACACACTTTCCTGGGTCATGCCCGGCCGCGGAAGATCAACACGTCGCAGCCCCACCTAGGCACAACAGAGAGGCCAGCACGCCGGTCTAAACCTAAGCGCGCAGGGGTCTGGGCCCATCGCCCATAGCACACCTGCACGTTGCGTACGCGGCCGAAAGCAGAACTAGCCCCCTTAATACAAGAGCAGGCTTACGTTCCAATCCGGCGCGCGCCACTCAGTCGCTGGCGTCACGAAGTGCTTCGGCTGATACCACGACGCCGAGTGCCCATATCTTTCCCACGTAGTTGGTTAGTGCGTATAGGCTCGTAGCCAACTCAGATCAAATACCAAGATCTCGTTAAGCGTGTTAAGTATCCGCGAACGCCGAACAGGGCCAGGCCCACCTCTCTCCTAGGCGGTCTTAACCTGCCCTGTCGCTCCGCCACAAAGATCCACACAGAGGGCCGTCGGGACAAAGGTCCTTTCAGCCCCCAATCCATGAATCACTCGCGGGTACTCTTCGAGCTGACCCGACTTTAGTCACCATCTGTAAAGTATGTATGTATGTATAGTATATACCCGTGATCACCTCCCGAGTGATCACGGCCCAATAGTATAGCAAGGCAGCCTGACAAGAATGTAGGGCCAATGATGATAAACTAGCATCCTATACTAAGCATTTAGGATTGCAGGTAAGGTATCAACAGATGTAGCAACAATGCCAGGCTATGCATCAGAATAGGATCAACGGAAAGCAGTAACAGGCTACACTACTCTAATGCAAGCAGTATAGAAGAGAATAGGCGATATCTGGTGATCAAGGGGGGGGGGGCTTGCCTGGTTGCTCTGGCAAGAAGGAGGGGTCGTCAACTCCGTAGTCAAACTGGGCAGCAGCAGCGTCGGTCTCGTAGTCTACCGGAGAGAAAAAGGGGGGAAGAAACAATGAATACCATGTAAACAGATGCATATCGATGCATGACAAGACAAGTAACGATGCTAGGCGGGCCCTAACGTGGTATGAGGTGATGCCGGTTAAGGGGGGAAACATCCGGGAAAATATCCCCGGTGTTTCATGTTTTCGGGCAGAGGAGCCGGAGGGGGAAAGTTGCGGGTTCGATAGGTTAGGGGTGTGCGGCGGACGAACGGACTGCGTATCCGGATTCGTCTCGTCGTTCTGAGCAACTTTCATGTTGAAAATATTTTAATCCGAATTACGGATTAAAAGATATGATTTTCTAAAGATTTTATTAATTTCTAGAATTTAATTAATTATTTAATTAATTCGAAAAATGGATTTATGACATCAACATGATGTCATGCTGACGTCAGCAGTCCGCGTTGACCGTTGACCTGGTCAACCTAACATGTGGGTCCTGTGGGTCCCACCTGTCATTCTCTGTTTAGGTTAATTACAGATTAGTTAATTTAATTACTATTTAATTAACCTAACTAGTTAATTAAATTAATTAAACCGGATTAATTAACTTAATTAATTCATTAGATAATTAATTAATTAATGATTAATTTTATTAAATCATTTTTTATCTATTATTTTTATTTTTAATTCCTCTTTTTTTTAAAAACGTTATGGGCATGGGGCCCATCTGTCATAGGCCCCAAGGGCCATATTGGGTTTGGGTGCTACGGGCGCCGCAGGTGCGGGCGCTAGGCGCTGCGGGGCGCCCTACCCAGGAGAGGGCCGAGCGGGCGCAGAGGGGGGCGCCGGCGCCGAGCGCGTGGTCGACGGCGTAGTACGGGCGGTCGCCGGAATGGGACGCCGGCAGAAGGGCAGCAGCGGGCACAGGCCAACGAGAGGAAGGACAAGGTCGCGAGCGGGAACGGCCGTGGCCGTGGTGGCCGCGAGCAAAGGCGGGGCGCGGGCGCGCGAACGGGCGCGGTTGCCGCGCGGTGAGCGCGAACGCGCATCGGGGATGTGCAGGGGAGGGCGCTGAGCGGGGCTGGCGAGGGCACGGGGCGACCGGCGTGGTGCGGCGCCGTGAGGCCAGTCGGGGACGCGGCCGGACGAGGGAGAGAGAGGAGGGGCGCGGGGGTGCTCACTGCGGGGGGGTAAGGTCCGGGCAGCGGGCTCGACGGAGTTCGGGGAAGTCCGACGAGGGAGATCCGGCGAGGACGACGAGGCGACGGCGATGTAGCTCCGGGCGGGGTCCCACGGCGGCGGTGCGGGCTCCAGGCAGCGTCCGCGAGGCGACGAGGCAATGGGGTCGGGGCACCGCTTTCGGGGGCGAGCGGCCCCGATCCAGATCCACGCGGGGCGGCTTCGGCGGGGGTTCCGGGCGGCGGCAGAGCGCCTTTTCCCCGGATCCAGATCGGGGGGGAAGCGAGGGGGGGCGAGGCGTCCGGCGATGGAGAGGCGGGGCGGGGTCGAGGCGGCACCAGGCAGCGGCGTACGGCGTCGGGGCCTCCTCTGGTTCCTGCCCCTGATTCAGATCGGGGGGAAGAGGGAGGAGAGTGGGGATCGTGCGCGCGGGGGGTGGGGGGAATGGGTGGACCGGCTAGGGTTTCTCCCCTGGCGGGGGGGTTATGGATGGGAGGGGTGGGCCGGCTGGGCCTGGGGGTTGGCCCAGTTGGGCCACGGCCCAGAGGGGGGGTTTCTCCTTTTTTTTCCTCTTTTTGTTTTCTTTTTCCTTTTCTTTTATTTATTCCTTTTGGTTTTATTAAATTATTAATTTAGTTCAATTTTGAAGAATGTGAGAACAACACCTAAATATGGTGTGTTAAAGATACCACTGCCACATTAATTTGGACAGCTAAATAAAATAGTTTAATATTTTACAAAATACAAAAGGCGTTTAATTTATTTCTTTTGCTGCTGTTTTATTTTCCTTTGAGCATTTAAACATTTTATAAAAATGTGGTTTCATCACCATAATTACCTATGTATTATTTGGTTCACTCCGAACATTTAAATTTTAATATTTGAAAACTTTTATTGTTTGCTCGATTTTGAATTTGAAATTCGAACTAGGTTCCGAACTAACGCGAGTTTATCCACAGTAACCGAGGTGACGTGGCATCATTAGCGGGGATTACTGTAGCTTAATTACCCGGGCGTCACAGTCCCCAAACGATGAACCACCTCTACGCAAGCTCCGTACCGTGGCGGACGGCCTCCTCGCCAACCGATGGGCGCAAGATATCCAAGGCGTCGTGGGGCTCCAGGAGATTGGGCAGTACTAGCAGCTATGGCATAAGATCGAGCACACTACTCTCTCCGCGGAGCCAGACCGCCTAACCTGGAAGTGGAGCGCGAACGTCACCTACTCAGACAAATCTGCCTACCTCGCCACTTTCCACGGCTCCATCGCCTGCGACGCGTGGAAGCTCACCTGGAAGTGCTGGGTGCCCCCGCGTGTCAGGTTCTTCCACTGGCTAGCTCACCTGGATCGCTGCTGGACCGCCGACTGCCTCACCCGCCGCGGCTTGCCGCACCCCGCGCGTTGCCCCCTTTGCGACCAGGCACCCGAAACCATGAACCACCTCCTCCTTGTCTGTCCCTTCGCCCGGCAGACCTGGCATGAGGTGTTCAGTTGGCTCCGGGCCCCATGCCCCCCGCCTGCTCATGAGCCATCCCTCAACGAATGGTGGCAATCCGCAAGACAGCTCGCGCCCAAGCTCATGCGCAAAGGCCTCGCTTCTGCGGTCCTGCTAGTCCCCTGGATGCTTTGGAAGCACCGCAACAACTGCGTCTTCAATCATGGCCACCCCCCCATTGCTGACTTGCTCGCAAAGATCAAGGAGGAATCGCCCTTTGGGCTGCCGCTGGCGCGTTAGGGCTTAGAGCCATCATCCCGCAAACCTGGGACGTCCATCGACTATCTTCACCCCGAATTGTAACCACCTCCCAGGAGGATTGTAACTATTAACCCCCCCCCCCCCTTCTTTTGCGTTTTCTTGAAAAAACAATCTAGGAAAATTTTGAACTGACTGATGAGGAAGTAGGGAATAAAGAGCTTGTCTTTTGCATTGGTTTTGAGGTAGTGACCACTTGTTCATTGGTTGTGTTGTAGCATGCATGATATAACTGTAAACTAAGCAACATTTTGGTTAAGAGTAAGTGCATCTAGTGCCCCCTTGTGGATTTTGGATGATTAATAACAACTAGAGAAGGGTCCGAGCACTCTGGGTCTATTGTACGTAGCCTTTTGTCCGGACTGAAGCAACGATCTTCTGACGAGCAGAACACCTGAAACGAGATTCAGTTAAGTTTGAATTCAAATAGATTGGAGCGAAGTGCCCAGAGCCGTCCATCTAAGATCTGACGCTCCACGGACGCTCGTACCGCTTCACGGAGTTATGAAGCCTGGATTGCGGCCACTCTGCATCGGATGGCTGCGGATGGTCGGCTGAGGAGAATAAGGCGAAGACTTATATGTCTTCAGAGTTATGGCTCAGCCTCTCCAACCCAGATGTAGAACTGTGGCAGCAGTTTGAACTGGGGTAAACAAATCTCTGTGTCTTCGTCAAGCAACGGGTTCTATTTCCTTGCAACTCTTTACTTATTGTATTCCTCTGAGTTCCGAACAATTTCCCCTTTCATTTCTCTGTGATTGTTGCGAAGACTTTTCAGTACTTTGATTCTCTTCCACTGCTTAGATTTTCACTAAGTGGTGCACGCTGTGAAAACTTTGTCTATGCTTAGACTGTTAGATTTACTCACATCTTAGCCTGTTTGTATATTGTTTCTGTGATAGCATGTTTTCCATTGTTTTGTTTACCTTGTAACACTGTTGCATGTCCTCTAGTTTATTTAGTTCTTCTACTAGATTGCCTCTGAACTGCTTTACTGCTATCCAATTATTCTTCTATTTACCAAAATATTTCGTGTTTTCGAAGAATTTGTAATAATCTCCCATCCCCCCCGCCACCCACCCCCCTCTCTGGTAGATAATTTTGTTCCTACATTAAGGATTGTTGATGCCTATCAATAACTTTAATTATATTTAATAGCTTCAAGAAGGCAGTCCCAACATGTTGTAAGATAAGGTCTGCACATAGGCATGTACTCCATATATAAATTTGGAACTCTAGAGGAAAGTGCTTGATGTGAACTAATCATTATTTCTAGCAAGTTGATGTTATTAGTGTCTGCCTTTCTGTATGATGGAAGGTGATCCCAATGACACAAGAGCATCAGCACTTAAATAAATGCTAAAGACTGTACAAAAAAAATATGTCACTCGAAATTAACACTCGATCTGAAAAGTTGGAAAAGATTACTTTCTTGCAGAATACTTAGCTCATACTTACAACATCTGAGAAGGCAACAGAAAGTGATCCAAGAAGAATAGAGAATCCTGCACCATATTTACTGTTCACTACTGTAGCCATCAGACTCCATGAAAGTGTTCCAAGAAATCCTGACAGAATAAGATAGGATCTTCTTCGATACCCATATAGTGGAATAGAATCACTGGAAGGCAAGAGCAGTGGAGTCAGTGCCATCAAATGCACATATACATACAGCAGAAAGGAATGTATGGGGAACTTTCACAAGACCTGATAAAGCCATAGATTGGCTTGATCAACCAGGGCAAGGATGAGAAGCCAGATATAACTGCAGTCTATATAACATAAACCATATTAGTCACTTATTAACATCTACTCCCTCCATTCCTAAATATTTGTCTTTCTAGAGATTTTAACAAGTGACTACATACGGAGCAAAATGAGTGAATCTACACTCTAAAATATGTCTATATACATCCGTATGTGGTAGCCATTTGAAATCACTAAAAAGACAAATATTTTGGAACGGAGGAAGTATTGCTTGCAAGGTAAATTATCACATGCATGTAGCAAGACCAAATCTCTAAATAATATCAGGACCACAAAGACAACGAAGGGAAAAAGACCAGGTACCTCAGCTGGATCAAGGTGAAGATCGTCTTTTAAGTAAAAGCTCACAGCAAGTCGGGCAAGGCCTAAGACCCCTTGCATAAAATATACAATGGCAACTGCCATATTATCAGGAGATAGGTCCACCCCGAATGCCGTGAAGTATCCTGACTTGCTCTTGCGTACATCATCTGTACTAGATTGCTTCTTATGCCATCCCTCCAAGTATCTCTTACTTGTATCAGCTTTAGTACATCCCACCTGATATCTAGGCACAATATTTCCTACAGTAGGTACCATGATGGGAATGAGTATCTAAATTCTTCATGCTGTATTAATGTCGTCCAATTTTGCAGAATATTTTGGTTGACGTAACGGAAATATCATGGGGAAAATGTGGGGAAAGAGAGAATGCGGAAGAAAGGTTGAAAGGGTGATGTTGTAACAGATCCAATATGCAAGTCGTCAGGGCCGTATATAGACACGTGCAACTGGAGCAGTTACACAGGGTACCAAAACCCTTGAGTGCCCCAGATTTTTTAACTGTACTAATTATTACTAATCTAAGGACTTATTTTTCAAGAAAACGCAGGGGACCCATGCGTTTCATTCCATTGAAAAGAGAGAGTTTGTAATTACAATCCTCCTAGGAGGTGGTTTCAGACATCAAATAGATGCTAGTGCACATCCCATGTGGTGGGCAGCACAACTCTAAGCCCAGAACTAATCTAAGGACTGGAGACTAATGATCGGTTAAAAACTAAGAGAAAAGGAGTCCAAGCCAGCGATAGAAGCATTTCTATCTATAGGAATTTCACTAACGATTGGAGACTAATGATCGGTTAACACAGTTTGTTGTTAAACCATGGATTTGATTTACCAATTCCATCATTACTGCATACTCTTTGATAACAACTCCAAACTCATGGCCCAACTCACATCTCTCCCATCTGTCTTCGTCTTCCTCTTCCCTCTAAATTTTTTCTCACATCCTCACAAGGAAACTCGCGAATGACAGGCGGATAAACAGCCCACGCTCTTTTTCCAGTGCTTAGCGGCAAATCACAGCAATTAAATCGCTGCAAATTTAGTCCTCATCTCCTCTCTTGATTCTCCTTCGAGGGCTTTACATATTAGATGTTTCTCTACTGATTCTTCCATTCAAGTGTTCCCTTCAAAACATGAGAAAATTACACTACCGCTATGATTACTGATTTTTTTTTGCATTTTTTATACATGGTGCCTAAATTGCGGTTTGCACTGAGCACCGAATTTCTAGGTACATCCTTGCGAGTTGTACAACTAAATGTGGCACAAAGTAGAGAACACTGAACAAACCTATAGGCCTATGTGGCACAAGAGAGGATTGGGCATAGGTGTATGTCTGTTATTTGTGTTTTATGCAGAAAATTTGTGAGAAGATAGACCATTTGGATACACAAGCGGACATAAAATCACCTAATATCCATTATACTTCATCCTTTGATGTTGTAACTTCAAATACAGAACAATATGGTCTACAACCTTGAGAAAGATGAGACTTGGGTGTGGAGGATGGTAATACTATGTTCTTAGATTTCTACTTGCAAAAATGCTACACACGTGGGAACCTTTCCTTGAACAGGTTTATGGAGATAGACAGATAGTGTAGTACTAGCAGTGTCTAAGGTGGGGAGATGTCCCACCTAATCACTAGCGCCTTTTCGGCCTGGCGTGGAGTACAGACTAGCGTGACTACCGAAAGATCCATCTTCAGGATGATGTATAAAACACCACTTCATGTCCGGGGTGAAAACTCTTGTTCTGACCTAATTGGTTGGGCTCAACAACGACAACTTCCGTCGTTAACTTGTTGAAAGTGTTGTCTCCTTGCTGATGTGCTGACCTTCAGTAGCCGGTCTCGGCAATCAGGATGAAAATCCTTGTCTTGGTCGTCTTTGGCCGAACTGGCAACGGCGGCGTGAGGGCGCTTATATCCGTATTGAAGGCGATGTTGTGGAAGAAGTCGACTTAGTCGAAGGTGTTTTTTCATATCTTGTAATGGTTGCATTTGTTCTGTACTCCACTCAATAATTAATAAGAATGGATGTGTGCATCACGTTTAACCTTCTTTTCGAAGAAAAAATAATAATTTTATGCTTCCACTTGAGAAACACGGGGCAAAATATTCGGCTCTTAATTTTCAACTCGTAGAAACCAAAGTATCTATGATTGCACATCACAAAACCCAAGGAATCAAAGCACAATTAACTGCAGCAGTGAAAATTGACATCACACTATCCTGTAAACATCAGTGTCTTTCTCAAATAAGTGACAGCCAATGCAGCAAGTGTACAAAAGAGCTTAACAAGACAATACAACACATGAAAATAAATAAGAAGTTTATTCTGTAACAAAACACATGGAGCAAATTGGTAAGCTTAAGATACTAAAAGTGGCCTATTGGCGAAAACATAGTTATTTACAAGCTGTAGTACAAAATAGTGATGATTATTGCACACACAAGGACAGGGGAGGTGAGGAAGCCTCGCATACAGAACTTGGTATAAACATGGCAACTATTCTGCCACTAGTGCCCAGTGATACATATTGTACATGATAGCTTTCCCCTCTCGGTTCCTCTCTTTCTGGCATACTCTCTGACTACGCTCCTTCCTACACATTAAGGCAACTCCAACGCGGATCATCAAATCGCCCACAAATGTCCAGACCAGACAGTCCGGACACTTCTAGCAATCCAACGCACCTCACAAATATTAAGCTTCAACTAACCAACGCAATCAAAAATCCAAACTATGGGAGTGTCGGACATTACACTCCAACACTCCCCTTCAACGTCTATGCTCCTTTGGAGTTATGACGTGGGCAGCAAAAGCAGGGGCAGGCCGCAATTATTTATTGCGGTTATTGGGTTTTGAACCATGAACCTCTTGGTGTAAGTTGTATGCACCTAACTAGTTCACCCATCAGTCCGAACTATGGGAGAGGGCGGGACACTATACTCCAATACTCCCCCCTCACGTCTATTATCCTTTGAAGTTATGATTTGGGCATCGGAAGCGGAGGCAGGCCACAATTATTTAATGCATTTACTACGTTTTGAACCCTGAACCTCTTGGTTGTAAGTTGTATGCACCTAATCAGTTCACTCATCAATCTGTCCTCGGTATGGGAGAGGGAACGAAAATATACTCCAACACTCCCCCTCACGTCTTGAGCCATACCTCTGAGTCTATTCATGTGTTGACTTCCCGCGTCACACGTGAGAGGGGGTGTTGAAGTGTATATGTGGATTGCCTAGCTCTCTCCATCAGTTCAGACTTTTGGTTGAGTTGGCTAGTGCATGAAGCTTAACCACAAAATCTGTCCCGACCGGTTAGTATGTCCAAAATCCCACATACCGGCACCAAATCAGGGTGAGGGATGGGGAGGGGGGTCCGAACATCCACCACGTTAGACTCCAATACCCCCGGCTCACCCAACTTCGCTCATTATTCCCGCGCAAAAGCACACCCTCTCCGCCCGATCTTCCAACGCTCGTTTCACCATCCTCCGCCACTGCGATGGATCCGCAAGAGCCCTTTGAGAGGTTTGTGGTCCTCCCGGACCCTTACACAAAGGCGGTCATGCGCCCAGCCTGTAACGCCCCGAGACCGATGTGCCAGGTGTCTTCCAATTATTTCGTTGTCTTTGCTTGCGTGCTGCATCTTGTCATGTCATCATGTGCATTGCATCATCATGTTTTCAAAACCTGCATCCGTCCGGGTTCCCCCAGTTCCGTCCGTTGTCCGTTCTGAGCCCAACCACACTTGCACGCGCCCGCGGCATGTCCGAAATAGTATTTTGTAAGTGGCCGGAAAATGTTCTCGGAATGGGTTGAAAGTTGGCGTGCGGTGTTGTTTTGTTGTCAGTAGACCGCCTGCCAAGTTTCATCGCATTCGGAGTCCGTTTGATGCCCCAACGGATAACTACCGCCAGGCCCAACCTAACCCCTCTCGTCAGCCCGCGGCCCTCCTCGCGCGCGTCCGAAAAGCTGTCCCGGACCCGACCCGGGCAGTCGTCACCGTTGGATCCGGATCATCCCCAAACGTCTACAAAACGTCTCTGTTTTCTTATTTGGGCTCCTTAGCCTATTTTTTTCTGACCGTTCGATTACGATCGGAGGGACGGAATAGCCCCTAACCAAAATCCAGTGCTATATATATAGACCAATCCCCTAGGCAAAACCCTAGTTTTTAGGCCATTTGTCCCATCCATCCTCCTGCCCGCCGCCACCTACATGCCTTCTCTCCACCTCGGGATCCTCCCGATCCAGATCCACCCGAGCGCCTCTACCCTGATTTCAGCGCCACCCAGTCAGAGCCCTCCCGTGGCTCCCCTCGACTCTGCCTCGCCCTCGCGCCTGAGACCCCAGCTGACCCGAGTTCCTCCTCCAACCAGAACGAGTGCCACCGCCGCCGTTTGGAGCACCGCCGTGCCGGAGATGAGTCCCTCGCGCCCCTCTCTCCCTTCTTCTCCTTCCTCTGTTTTCTTTCTCTCATTCCTCTCTCTCGTTTTTGTTGCCATGGACAGGAGCTTGCCGCCGCGTTGTTCTGCCTCCGCCGGCGTTCAAAATTCCCATGTCGCCCGAACCCAGCCGTCCTCGTCCGTCACGCTGCCGGTGACCAAGCCACCTGAGTGGTGCCGCTGCCTTCCCTGCTCCTGTGTGCAAGTGAGGAGGATGAGGACGACAGCGCCAAGTCACCGTCACCGCCACCGCTCCCCTGCATCATCCCGAGCGCATCTTCCTGCGGCTACCGAGCCCCGCTTCTGTCGAACCTTGGATGAGTACGCCGCCCCGCGTCGAACGCTCCAGTGACCCGTCAAGTTCCGCAGCTCGACCCGCCAAGCCCGTGCGCCGGCATTTTCTGCTTCGCCCCTGCGCATCATGTACCGAGTCGCCGCCGCCTTGCTCTGTCCACGCCGTTTCCGCCGACGGCCTCCTCCCAAGCCCGGCGCCGCCAAGTTTGCTTCCCCGCTGGATCTCGCCGCCTCGCCACGAACCCGTCCATCCTTGACCTCCTGTGCGCGCCACTGCTTCCCCTGCATCGTCTGAAGCCGCCCGCGTTCCCCTCTGTCTTCTTCCTGTCGAACAGAGGAACCGCTGCCTCGCTCGCCCGTGTTGACCCCGCCCCAGCGCGCTTCCAGTCCAGCAAGGCCCAACCGCCAGATCCGGCCCAGCGTGGTGAGGGCACCCCGCGCCCCTCTTTTTTTTCTCTTTCCCTCTTGTTGGGTCAGCCAGCCTGTTGTGTTTCGGCCCAGTGTGTTTTTTTCCCTGCTGCAATTTTGTCTTTTATCCAGAGATTTACCAGTTTTACAGAAAAGCCCTTCAAGTCCATGCATTTAATAACTTTATAACCATGCATCACATGTAAAAACTTTATATATGAAAGTTGCTTAGAATCTTGTCTAGTTTCATAATATGCCACTTTCATCCATGTTCGAAATGTTTAAAATGCTGTTTGATTAAATTTACTCATATGACATGCTAAAATGCTTTATTTCATAACTAAATAACCGTAACTCGGTTTGTAACAAACTTTATATGCAAATGGGGTAGAAAAATGCCTAGTTTAACATGGTGTACTCACTTTGCATGTTTAACAACCCTAAAATTGTTTTTAGGGCAGAACAGGACCAAACATAATATATGCACATGGGGATTTACCAGAATTGTTGTTCGTTGTTTCCGGCCTCATTTAAACTTGCCTAGATAGGTAGTTTTGTTTTGCTTCACCCCTTGCCATGCTAAACAACATTGAATATTGTCGAGTACATAAGCGAGATCGAACTAAATAACTTGTTGTGGTGTTTCATCAATATGCACTTGTTGCATATTGATCTCCACTTAATTTGTAGAATTGCTTGTGCACTTTGCCATGCCATGCCTCATTAATCCGGACATGCATCATATTTGGTTGTGCATCGTGCCATGCTATGTCGTGGTCGTTTACTATATTGTTTGCTTCTTTCCGGTGTTGCTTCTTCGGGTTGGTTCCGATAACGTCGCGTTTGTGAGGATCCGTTCGACTATGTCCGTTTGTCTTTTTCATGGACTCGTTCTTCTTCCTTGCGGGATTTCAAGCAAGATGACCATACCCTCGAAATCACTTCTATCTTTGCTTGCTAGTTGCTCGCTCTTTTGCTATGCCTATGCCGCGATACCTACCACTTGCTTATTATGCCTCCCATATTGTTGAGACAAGCCTCTAACCCACCTTGTCCTAGCAAACCGTTGTTTGGCTATGTTACCGCTTTGCTCAGCCCCTCTTATAGCGTTGTTTAGTTGCAGGTGAAGATTGGAGTTTGTTCCTTGTTGGAACATGGTTATTTTGTTGGGATATCACAATATCTCTTATTTACTTAATGCATCTATATACTTGGTAAAGGGTGGAAGGCTCGACCTTATGCCTGGTGTTTTGTTCCACTCTTGCCGCCCTAGTTTCCGCCATATCGGTGTTATATTCCCGGATTTTGCGTTCCTTACGCGGTTGGGTTATAATGGGAACCCCTTGACAGTTCGCCTTGAATAAAACTCCTCCAGCATGGCCCAACATCGGTTTTACCATTCGCCACCTAGCCTTTTCTTTCCCTTGGATTCTGCAGACTCAAGGGTCATCTTTATTTTAACCCCCCCGGGCCAGTGCTTGTCAAGTGTTGGTCTAAACTGAGCGATGTCCGGAGCTACCAGGGGCAACCCTGGGCTGGCCCACCCGACGTCTGGCTCATCCAGTGTGCCCTGAGAACGAGATATGTGCAGCTCCTATCGGGATTTGTCAGCACATCTGGGTGGCTTTGCTGGTCTTGTTTTACCATTGTCGAAATGTCTTGTAACCGGGATTCCGAGTCTGATCGGGTCTTCCCGCTAGAAGGAATATCCTTCGTTGACCGTGAGAGCTTGTGATGGGCTAAGTTGGGACACCCCTGCAGGGATTTGAACTTTCGAAAGCCGTGCCCGCGGTTATGGGCAGATGGGAATTTGTTAATGTCCGGTTGTAAAAAACCTGAAGTTGATCTTAACTAAAATACATCAACCGCGTGTGTTGCCGTGATGGTCTCTTTCCGGCGTAGCCCGGGAAGTGAACACGGTGTTGGAGTTATGCTTGACGTAGGTTGTTCTAGGATCACTTATTGATCATATATTTCTCGAACGTGCTTTGCCTTCTCTTCTCGCTCTCATTTGCGTATGTTTAGCCACCATATATGCTAGTCGCTTGCTGCAGCTCCACCTCATACCTTTTACCCTTCCTATAAGCTTAAATAGTCTTGATCGCGAGGGTGTGAGATTGCTGAGTCCCCGTGACTCACAGTTACTTCCAAAACCAGTTTGCAGGTGCCGATGTTACCGAGCAGGTGACGCAACCAAGCTCAAGGAGGAGCTCTATGAAGATCGTGTTCTTTATGTTGTTCCGTTTTCCAGTTGATCAGTAGTGGAGCCCAGTTGGGACGATCGGGGATCTGTGTAGCTTTTGGGGTAGTCTTCTTTTATTTTGGTTCCGTAGTCGGACCTTGATTGTATCTGGATGATGTAATGCTTTATTCTTGTATTGTGTGAAGTGGCGATTGTAAGCCAACTATATATCTCTGTCCCTTATGTATTACATGGGTTGTGTGAAGATTACCTCACTTGCGACATTGCTTTCAATGCGGTTATGCCTCTAAGTCGTGCTTCGACACGTGGGAGATATAGCCGCATCGAGGGCGTTACACAGCCGCATCCACAGAACGGCAATGCCAGCGCGTAAAGGCGAGGGAGGAGAAGGCGTCGGCGGTCAGGGTTCGTCCTGCAAAGAAGGTACCGACGTCGCCCAACCCTGCTCCCCTCCCCTAGTTCAAGCCACCGGTCCACCGCACTACTACGCCGGCCATCTAAAGGGTCAGCCAGGCGCGCGCACCGCAGCACTCCGCCGCCTCCTTCGGCCACCCTCCACCGTACATCGTCGGCCTCAACACAGACTACGTGTTCATGGACTCATTGATGCTTGTCGACTCACCTGATGCTTGTCGACTGACAAGGCTATGATGAACATGATCCACGGTGGTGGCAGACGCAAAGTCAGACAAGTCAAGGACCTCTACTCGCCAATGCCGGAACAAGAGCTGCACCCGGACACCGAGCAGCCGGATGGCGACGTAAAGAAGAAGAGGGGCAACGTGCACAATGACAAGGAGGATGAATTGGTGTGTTTGGCATGGTTGGCGACTAGTGTGGATCCATTTCAATTCACGGGGCAATAGGGCTCGGCTTTTTAGCAGAGTGTGCACGATTGGTTTCCAAAGTCAATAGCCCATCCATGGTACACCATTCACTTGCAGGTCAACAAGTATTGTGGCGCGTATAAACAAGCGAAAAACCAACGGCCAAGTGGCGCGTCACTCCTCCAGCTCGTTAAGTTTTGCGGCTTGTTGCTCTTTGTGTTGGTCATTTGATTGATTTGCTCAGTGCTGCAATTTATTCATCATGTCATTGTCTCGCATTGCTAGCCTGATAAGGAACGAACCTCAAGGCAAGATTTGATGTTGCGGCCCGATCTTTCACGACACTCTACCTCCAACAGCAATAATTTCTCACCCGTGCACACGATGTACACGAAATAGAGGGTTAGAACCTTCTGGTTCAGCACGAGAAAACCAATCTAGACGACGGCGAATCAGGCGCACCTAAAGGCGAGATTTGATCTGTTGTTGCGGCCAGATCTTTCACGACACTCCACCTTCAGAAGCAGTAACCTCTTGCCAGTGCACGCGATGTACACGAAATAGAGGGTTTGAACCTTGAGAATTAGCACGAGAGAACTAATTTAGGTGAGGGCAACTCATGCGCACGACAATTTCTATGTAGAAAGCGCAACACGTAGGTTTTCTAAAGCTTTCTCGAAAACTTAGGGATTTTTAGATAGCTTTCCCCAAAACTTGATACGGGTGTCTACCCTAAAAAAACACATCATGTTTATTATCAAAAACATAACCTGAGTCTTTACAACGACGCACCCTGGCTTTTATAACTTCACCTAAGGGCCTCACGCACGCACACAAAAACAAGACTCCTTTTACATCTTGGGAGTTACCATATCTTGAAACAAACTAACTAAACTAACATTAATTGAATGTTGCGCCTTCTCTTTATTGATTTGTTAACTGACGGTGGACCCCAACCTACCCCACACATAAGCAAAGAAAATCCCACGGTTTGGCCATCTAGATCACGTCGATATTTTCCTTGTGAGGAAAGAACAAAAATAGAAACTTAATCTTCATTGTCTCTTTTTTAAACCAGGATGGACCCTTCATATATGGTTCCCTCTGGTAAAATATCCGAACAAAGCCAACGCTATCCTTGCTAAGTCTGATGCTTACACATTGAATAACCATGAGAACATATCTCCTCTTCCATATATCAAACGTGCTAGTGTACACGTCATTTCTTTCATGCACATAAATAGTTTGGTACTCCCTCAGTTCCATAATTCTTGTCATGCTTTTAGTGAAAACCACAAGAAATATGGAACAGAGGGAGTAGTTGCTAATTAATCCTTGGCTGACAGGCAGGCATGCATGCAGCCGATCGTTTTCTGATTGATTTGTACCTAAGCCATACAAGGTACCAACATGCATGCCCGTAACTTCAACTAGAGCTGCAACCTCTTCTAGCACTTCCCACCAAAGCTAATGAATTTAGATATGTACATGTCTCTGGCCTCCAAACCATCGACGTGCGGAGAAGTTTGATGAACATTGAAAACACTGACACTAGTCGTGGCTGTATCATCCTCTCCCCCTTGAAACGAAATCGTCCCTCGTTTCGAGTCGATCTCTTCATCAATATTTTCATGTCTTCGTTGATCTCTTCCCCCTAGATTTTAGTACTTTTGACCTTCATGTTGGCATCTTCCTGCTCTTTCATCTTCTCTTGGTGTTTTTCCTCCACGTGATGAAATGCTCCTCAGCCATGGGCACAAGGTTGTACTTCTTACCCTTCTCAACGGTATATCTTTGTGTGTGACAATCATACGCAACATTGTGCTCTTTATACCATGGCTAGTCCAACAATAAATGACATGAAACCATCGGTGTCAAGAATCATGTCGCACAAAACCTCGCAAAAGAATTTTTCCCAACAAAAACAATATCTTGGTCTGTTGTGTGATGGTGAGCTCATCATGACCCCAAGGCAGCGAGTACGGTCGCTATCATAGTGTTGTCAGTAGACCCAGCTTCTTGAGCATCTCAATGATTGCAACGTTGATTAAACTCATGTGGTCAATCGTCATGACAAATGATCTCTCGTGTGCCACAACTCAAGTATGAAAAAGCCCATCCCATCGACCTTCCTCCTCCAATTGAAATCCATAGCTTAGCTTCGATCATCTCCTCCGTAGTGTCGTGATAACCTTCGCTCTGATACCACCTAATAAGGAACAAACCTCAAGGCAAGATTTTATATGTTGTTGCGGTCCGATCTTTCATGACACTCCATCTTCAGCAGCAGTAACCTCTCAGCCGTGCACGCGATGTACACGAAATAGAGGATTTGAACCTTGTGGTTCAGCACGAGAGCACCAATCTGGACGATAGCAACTCACACACACGACAATTTCTATGTAGAAATCGCAACACTGATGTTTTCTAAAGCCTCCTCCAAAACTTAGGGACATTTAGACAGCTTCCCCCAAAACTCAATTCAGGTTTCTACCCTAACAGCACATCGTGTTTATTATCGAAAACATAATCGGAGTCTTTATAATGACACACCCTGGCTTTTATAACTTGACCTAAGGCCCTCACGCGCACACAAAAAAACATGACTACTTTTACATCTTGGAGTTACCATATCTAAAAACAAACTAACTAATATTAATTGGATGTTGTGCCTTCTCTCTGTAGATTTGTTAACTTGTGGTGGACCCCAACATCTCGCACATAAGCAAAGGAAATCCCATAGTTTGGCCATCCTGATCACACTGATATTTTCCTTGCAAGGCAAGAACAAAAATAGAAACTTAATCTTTATTGTCTCTTTTTTAAACCAGGATGGACCCTTCATATCTTGTTCCCTCTGGTAAAATATCTGAACGAAGCCAACTCTTTCCTTGCTAGCCAGACCGATGCTTACATGCTGAATAACCATGACAATATTATCTCTCCTCTTCCAGATATCAAACATGCTAGTGTACAAGCCATTTCTTTCATGCACGTACATTGTTCGATAGGTGCTAATTAATCCCTAGCTGACCGACATGCATGTATCAGCTAATCCTTCTCTGCTTGATCTGTACCTAAGCCATGCAAGGCACCAACATGCATGCACGTAACTTCAACTAGAGCTCCAACCTCCTTCCGGCACTTCTCACCAAAGCTAATGTATTTTGGTACATATACAGGCCTCTAAACCATCGATGAGCGGAAAAGTTTGATGGACATTGAAAACACTGACATTAGCCGTGGCTATATCATAGCCCGAATGCGCATGCACTTTGTACAAGAAGGTGAGAAGAAGCCCATCATGTTGATGCATTGTTGGATGAAGTTGGATGGGCAAAACAAGTGGGCGGCCATTGCCAATTCCATCAAGACCACGACCATCGCCAAGATGATGGAGAAGTTTGAGGTCATCATGGCAAAGGAGGAGGCAGCTGCCAAGCACAATGAGGTGAAGGAGGAAAAGAAAGCAGTGAGGTTTGACATGTTCATCGAGAGGCAAAACAATAAGCTTAAGCTCAAGGAGCAAAAGATTGCTATCAAGGCCGAAGCCGAGGCGCAAAGTTGTTGTTCGTGAAGGCAGCGGACCTGGAGCCTGATGCGGCCAAGTTTGTTCAAGAGTACCGTGCTAGCATGTACAAACGCTTCACGCAAAAGGAAGGTGAAAAGTAGACCAAAACTTGAGGTCTTTGGCACGGACAGACGGACTGGGGGATTTGAGATCAATGGATGTACAAAACTTGATGAACATCCGATGCATTCTGTTGTAGTTGCATCTGTTTGCAACTATTTAAACGTATGATTAAATTGTTATTGATCTAGATAAATTTTTTAAAGGGAGGACGTTGAACAAGGGGAGGACATTTGGTGAGTGGTGACTACAGTTGGATGGTCGGTGCCCCGCCGGCTGTCTGCGGACACATTCAGACGTGTCCGCGGACATTTGATGATGTTCAATGGGCAACGGCGGATCTACAGAGGGAGCTGCCCCAGGTCACCAATGATGGAGTTGAGTACCCCCTGTCAGCCCCCATCCTTTAGGTCGGCCTTTAGCCTCCAGATCGCCATGTCTGTGACCAAGCTCCAGCCTCATGTTGTTATTTCACGTCGAAGGGGCACAAGGAGATAACGGTAGAAAGAAGTGGGCTTAAGTGAAAAGCTCGCGTAGACTCACTGCATGCAAGCTATAGTCCAGCCAAGATGAGAGGCTTCACCGAGCGAGGAGGGACGAGTGCAAGAGACCTAGATGATCGATGCAATTCCTAGCGCCGCCGATGGATGCCTCCTCGAGGCTCCTCCCCACACCTCCTCTCCTGGACTAGGAAGCCTCCTCTTTCACGTTGTCGTCGCCGTTCGTTGGACACTGCTCGGCTCCTCCTCCACAACTCTGTTGGAGGCTCCCTCACTGGACCTACTCCCTGCTCAGCTGCTCTCTACTCCGGCCGATGGCGATGGATTGGGGAGGAGGCGGAGAAAGTAGGAATTTCGGTGACGGCGGCACGAGACCTACCTGCATTGCAACCAACTGCAAGCGCACGCGATAGCGGTAATGATCAACATCAGAAGGTCTTCCTTCCCCCTGTTCAAGGGCTCATCCTCTGTTTACATTTTTTTATGCCACACTATGTATGAATTTGAAATGTATAGTATCAAAAAATTAGAAGACACTTCTGCTGAGATTTACATTCATAATTAAAAATTTGGGTGATTGCCCTCATCAAGGACATGTACGATAATATTGTGACAAATGTTCGAACAAGTGATGGCGACATTGATGACTTTCCAATTAAAATAGGACTACACCAGGGGTCAGCTTTGAGCCCTTATCTTTTTGCTTTGGTGATGGATGAGGTCACAAGGGATATACAAGGAGATATGCCATGGTGTATGCTCTTTGCGGATGACGTGGTGCTAGTCAATGATAGTCGGACGGGGGTCGATAGGAAGTTAGAGCTATGGAGACAAACCTTGGAATCCTTGGAATTGAAAGGTTTTAGACTTAGTAGAACTAAAACCGAGTACATGAGGTGTGGTTTCAGTACTACTAGGCATGAGGAGGAGGTTAGCCTTGATGGGCGGGTGGTGCATCAGAAAGACACCTTCCGATATTTGGGGTCAATGTTGCATAAGGATGGGGATATCAATGAAGATGTGAACCATCGAATTAAAGCCGGATGGATGAAGTGGCGCCAAGCTTCTGGCGTTCTCTATGACAAGAGAGTGCCACAAAAGCTAAAGGCAGGTTCTATAGGACGGCGATTCAACCTGCAATGTTGTTTTGTGTTGAGTGTTGCCCGACTAAAAGGTGGCATGTTCAGCGGTTAGGTGTGGCGGAGATGGGCATGTTGAGATGGATGTGTGGCCACACAAGGACCGGGTCCAGAATGATGACGTACGAGATAAGAGATGGGGTAGCACCGATTGAAGAGAAGCGTGTCCAACATCGTCTGAGATGGTTTGGGCATATTCAGCACAGGCCTCCAGAAGCTCCAATGCATAGCAGACGGCTAAAGCGTGCTGATAATGTCAAGAGAGGTCGGGGTAGACCGAACTTGACATGGGAGGAGTCCGTAAATAGAGATCTGAAGGACTGCAATATCACCAAATATCACCAAAGAACTAGCCATGGACAGGAGCCTGGAAGCTTGCTTGGTTGCGAGATTTTGCGTGTTTCAGCTCTAGACTACCCCAACTTGTTTGGGACTAAAGGCTTTGTTGTTGTTGTTGTTGTTGTTGTTGTTGTTGCTGTTGTTGCTGCTGCTGTCATTGAAAATTGGGTCACATGTTGTAGGTGTCGCTTGGTATTATGAAGTTGAATTGTGGCATCAAGTGAGCATGTCAAGCGGCAAGAGTCTATACCGGTAGTTTTTAAGACCTTTTTATGTCATTTCATCATGTTTTTAGTAGTTCAATTTCATGAGTTTGGTTGAGTGGACTTGCATTTATACCTTCCGAAATATAGACCTCAAATGTTTCGCCCCGGCTAGGTTCAATTCCTGGATCCACCACTGCCAATAGGTGATCCGCGTTGGAGTTGCCCTTAGGCACTATTGGCAAGAAAAACAAGACAGCTACCCGAAGGCTTACCTAGCTGTAATTTAACTATTGCAGCTGCACACATCAGCTGCATTGCACATTTTCACCAACTAACGCACGGGAGCGCACGAGCACGAACAATGCTAACACTGAGAAGTCGAATTTGCTAATACAGTCAATTACGCTTTATGTTAGCCCTTGCTCATCACAATTCAACTTGATCCCCACTTCTGCCACGCAACAAGAAACTACGCCCCATTCGGGTTTCCCCAATTCCAACACCCCTCGATGCATTGTCGCACCGGATCCTTGCATATAGGCGAACCTTCCTAAGTACTAGGAGAGAATAGGGAGCTCACCAGACCGGTGGTCGGAGGCGGAAGCGGGGGCGGAGTCGCGGACGCCGAGCTCGAGCGGGCGGCGGCTCGCGGCCTCCTCGTCGTACGGCTCGCGACCTGCCGAGGTTCCGGAGGCCATCCCGTGGGGCCGGAGGCAGCACCGTTTCCTGAAAAACGAGGAGATAGGCGGCCCTGCGCTGCGGAACGGAGAGGGGGGAGAACGTATCCTGTGCACCTGCTAACCAAGGACTCGTTGGCCACTGCGTGAGGAACGAAGAGACGAGATGTGCTAATGCTACATTTACAAAACAATCCTTGTACTATTATAGAATTGAATGAACTGAACACAGCACCTCCCCAAACCAACGCGTAATAAATGGACTCCAGTGCAAATCTGACCTCGGATTTTGAACCATGTCAAATCGAACATTCATGGCAAATTATGTTATCCGAGGACAAGTTTAGTTGGCAAATATGACAAATCTACCTCGGTTCATTTTTCTATAAAAAAATGTTGTGCTTGCAAGCTAAATTTGTCATCTTCGCGCCAATGTAAATTGTCATGAAAAATGTTAGATTTGCCATGCCTAAAAATATGACGTTGGATTTTTAGTGTTTCCGTATAAGTGGCATAAGGGAGTCTTCAACGCACACCCAGAGTTGTCCAGACGCCACAATTCATCCAATTGTCTTGTATTTGTTCGCAGATTAGTCCGGGTCTCCGTTTTCTCACAAACCAAAAGCAAACAAGAGGCTTGCAGGAGTTCGAACACCCGCCACGTAGGACTCAGACAGCGTCGGCCCACCCAAAATCGAGGCAGAGCCTACTTATTTGGAGTTGGGCACTGTTTTCGCAATCTTCAGCTCTCCGCTACCATCTCATAGCTCTCCACCCAATTCCTTCCCTTTTTCGTCGTCACTGCCACCGCACGGACCTGTACGAAAAGCTACCGGAGACGACGAATGTGGAGAATTCAGCGAGGCGGTTGCCTGGAAGATCAACTCGACGACATGGCAAGCATGTCGCCACAAAAAGAAGGTAAAGGATAAAGAGGCGGCCGACAAAAATAAGGGCGGCGTGGGCTGCGAGCGTGGCCGTAGACGGGGTGTAGGAGGGCGATAGGGTCTGGGAAGCGGGCACCGTTGTCCATGCACACGCCGTCCTGGCAGGAACAATACCAGCCTCCCTACTTCTACACCGCCCAACAGCTCGGCAATCAGTCTCTGCCATCCGCCGGCAGGCACATGCCTTATTACGTCAACGTCAACGCGACGTCGCTCCGTTTCGCGCAAGTCTACATCGCCGCAACTTGTCCGATCATGAACGCTGGTGTGGAGCATCTTGGTGCCCGCTCTCTATCTTTTGGTATGTCTCAACCAAGGGAGCCAACGTACGACGACGCGAGCAGTGAGATGATGGGCATGATCAGCGACCAAGCCGGAGGCTGCTTCAAGGATGAGCATGTGGATGACTCGAAGCCAGAGGTGCACGCCCAACAACCAGGCACGTACACCTTGTCGGGCATGCACACCAACTAGCCGGATTCATACACTAACCAGGCAGGATCAGGACGGCATGACGACCTTGTTCCGGAGGATTTTGTGGTCGTCCAAATAAGAGGGGTAGAGAAGAAAGCTTCAACATGCGGGAGGATGAGTTGTTGTGCGACTGGCGTCATTCACCCCTAGCATCGATTCGGGCCATGGCACGGAGCAAAAGGGCGCAACATTTTGGGCTAACATTCATACTTGGTTCCATGAGCACGAGAATTTCGTCTGCCACAACGAACTCATCCAAAGTCCTGGGACTAAGTCGCTCAACCATCGATGGTACACCATCCAAGAGGCTGTGAGCAAGTATTGCGGCCATTTGAAATAACTAAACGGTCGGTGGCCAAGTGGTGCGCTAATGACATACAAGTATAGGGGATCAATTGTAGTCCTTTCGATAAGTAAGAGTGTCGAACCCAACGAGGAGCAAAAGGAATCAATAAGTGGTTTTCAGTAAGGTATTCTCTGCAAGTGTTGTAAGACAATTGTGAAAGATAGTTTGAGAGTAAAATAATTTGTAGCAAGTAACAACTAACCAAAGTAGAAAGGTGCCGCAAGGTGGCCCAATCCTTATTATTGCTAAGGACAAGCCGGAAGTACTTCTTATAGTGATTTAAACATTCTTGAGGACACACTAGAATTTCATCTAGTTACTTTCACCATGATTCGTTGACTCGCATTTACTACTTAGATAAGTTGTTATGTGGGTGGACCAGAGCTAATGTTATGTTCTTACTTGAACAAACTATCAACTTATGATTACCCCTCCCCCCTCGTAAGCATCTGCAACTACAAGAGAAGAATTAAGATAAATCTAACCATAGCATTAAACAAAAGGATCCGAAACAACCCCTTACGAAATAACTCATAAAATGGGGTTTAGGTTTCCGTCACTCCTGCAACCCATCATCTACAAACTAATTCCATGCCTTTCCCTAGGCCCAAATTGTTGGGAAAGGTAGTAGAAAACAAAAAAGATCACCCTAAGAACACCCAGGAACAATATGAATATGCATATAGTGTTTGGATCAACGATCTTTACCGACTCCGGAGTGCAGCGGAAGTAGACGAGTTAGTGTAGATCATACTTGAAGTCCCTCGAACCGTTGATGATGATCCTGCGGACCGCCCTTTGATGACCCACAAGTATAGGGGATCAATTGTAGCTCTTTTCGATAAGTAAGAGTGTCTAACCCAATGAGGAGTAGAAGGAAATGACAAGTGGTTTTCAGCAAGGTGATGTCTGCAAGTGCTGAAATTGTAAGTAACAAAGTAGTTTGATAGCAAGATAATTCATAACGAGCAAGTAACGATAGTAGTACCAAAACTGCAGCAAGGCAGCCCAATCCTTTTGAGGCAAAGGACAAGCCTAAACGGTCTCTTATGATAAGCAAAGCGTTCTTGAGGGTACACGGGGTTTTCATCTAGTCACTTTCATCATGTTGGCTTAATTCGTGTTCAGTACTTTGATAATTTGATATGTGGGTGGACCGGTGCTTAGGTGTTGTTCTTACTTGAACAAACCTCCTACTTATTATTAACCCTCCCGCAAGCATCCGCAACTATGAGAAAAGTATTAAGAATAAATTCTAACCATGCATTAAACTTTTGGATCCAGTCGGTCCCATATGGAATGGCGCATAAACTGGGGTTTAAGCTTCTGTCACTCTCGCAACCCATCATCTAATTGCTACTCCACAATGCATTCCCTTAGGCCCAAATATGGTGAAGTGTCATGTAGTCGACGTTCACATGACACCACTAAGGGAATCACAACATACATACTATCAAAATATCGAACACATATCAAGTTCACATGATTACTTGCAACATGATTTCTCCCGTGACCTCAAGAACAAAAGTAACTACTCACAAATGATAATCATGCTCAAGATCAGAGGGGTATTAAATAGCATATTGGATCTGAACATATAATCTTTCACCAAATAAACCATATAGTCATCAACTACAAGATGTAATCAACACTACTAGTCACCCACAAGCACCAATCTATAGTTCCGGTAACAAGATTGAACACAAGAGATGAACTAGGGTTTGAGATGAGATGGTGATGTTGAAGATGTTGATGGAGACTGCCCTCCCCAAGATGGGATAGTTGTTGGTGATGATGATGACGATGATTTTCCCCTCCGGGAGGGAAGTCCCCCCGACGGAATCGCTCCGTCGGTGGACAAAAGTGCTCCTGCCCAAGTTCCGCCTCGAGACGACGGCGCTCCGTCCCGAAAGTCCTCTCCTGATTTTTTCTAGGTCAAGATGACTTATATACTAGAAGGTGGGCACCGGAGGTGGGCCTTGGTGAGCACAACCCACCAGGGCGCGCCTAGGTGGGTTGTGCCCACCTGGTGGGCCCCCTTTGGTAGTTACTTGCTCCAATATTCCTCATATATTTGATAAAAAAATCTCCGTGAAGTTTCATCTTATTTGGAGTTGTGCAGAATAGGTGGCCTGACGTAGCTTTTCCTAGTCCAGATTTCCAGTTGCCGGACTTCTCCCTCTTTGTGTGTACCTTGCATATTATGAGAGAAAAGGCATTAGAATTACTCCAAAAAGCATTATTATGGATAAAAACATCATAAATAAGAGTAAGAAAACATGATGCAAAATGGACGTATCAACTCCCCGTAGGTTAGACCTCGCTTGTCCTCAAGCGAAAACTGAAATCGAAAAATATGTCCACATGCTTAGAGAGAGAGGTGTCGATAAAAACAAAATACAGACATAGAAGCATCATGTTCATTATTATAACAGCAACAAACTTAAACATAAGACTCATATCATAGAAATTTTATCATAGACTTCTCATGAATAAGTGATAATTCATCACACTATTGAAGTATAAAGCAAAAACTCTATTAGAAACCAACAAACTATGTTCTCAGTCAACTTTGCACCTACAATTCATCATCTTTTCAGGAAGGATCACGTATCGGAGCCTTTAGGCAAGTCCACATACTCAACCATCATATAGTCTTCTATGATTGCTAACACTCACCGCATACACATGAGCAAAACGTTTCATCCGGACACATAGAAAGATAGGGGCTTATAGTTTCACCTCCCAACGTATTCACCTCAAGGGTGATGTCAACAATAATAACTCATGCTATCTATATTCAACTGGACATATGTGCCTAGATCTTTCCTCACCACGTGATGCTTGCCAAAGGAGGAAAATAAAAAGGAATAGGAGGAAAACTTTGACTCTTTGCATAAAATTAAATACATAAAAGTAAAAGATAGGCCCTTCGCAGAGGGAAGCAAAGGTTGCCATGCGCTTATTTGTTTGTATGCTCAACCTCTTAGTGCAAAAGCGTCACGTTGCATTGCCCCTTGTGATAGCGATCTTTATTATGCAGTCTGTCGCTTTTATTCTTCACCATCACAAGTTCGTGCAACACTCAATTTTCTATTACACTAAATGATCTCACACTTTTAGAAGCATTTTTTATTGCCTTTTCGCACCGATGACAACTTACTTGAGGGATCTTGCTAAATCCCTAGATAGGTATGGTGGACACTTGAAAATAAGATTTGGGTTTAAGGGTTTTTGGATGCACAAGTAGTATCTCTACTTAGTGCGGAATTTTTGGCTAGCAAAGATAGGGGCAAGCACCACATGTTAAAGGATCCATGACAATATGACTTCTGTGTGAATATAAACAAACATAAACCATTAAGTTGTCTTCCTTGTCCAACGTCGACAATTTTGGCATATAATATTTTGATGAGGGCTTACAATCACAAAAGATTTCTAGGATAGTATATTTATATGTGCATCTTCTCTTCCCTTATTAATTCTTTCATGAGTTACATCATTGACTAATGCTATGTTTGTCAACCTCTAGTAAAATATTTTACTTATACTTTTCCTTATGTGGTGTCATCACCTACCATAAGATTAGTATATGATCTTTTTGATTTATTTCCTTTCTTTCATTTATTTCCTTTCTCTTTTACTTTTCTTTTACTTGCAACATGAAAGTAAAGAAAGCAAAAATCAAACTAAATTTTATTATATATCTCGCACACGATTACAAGGATAGATCACTAAGCAAACTCTCCAAAAGAAAGGATCGAACTAAACTTTTATTCATCTAAAGCAAAAGATTGAACTAAAATAAATAAAGGAAAAAAGATAGTGGGATGATAGGATACCGGGGCACCTCCCCCAAGCTTGGCGGAAGCCAAGGGGAGTGCCCATACCCGATACTCAATTCTCCTTTGGTGATGAAGAAGAAGGTGGTGGTGAAGAGATCTTGTCCTCGGATTTCCATGGCAGTGGTCTGCCATCATGAGAGGAGGAGTGAGTCTCACGGGTCCTACAACTAGCAGCCAAACCCATACCTTTAAACCTCCCTCATTTTCAAAGACTTGATTTTGGAGATCATAGATCTGGCTTTGGAGGAAGTTGATTTGCTCGTTGAGGGTGAAGACAATGTCCTTCATGGGCTTGCCATCCACCTTGAGATCGCGAGAGAGGTTCGTGATCATGAGGTGATTGGCATTGAGCCCACGCTCCACCATCCCCTTGCACCGGAAGACATCTTGCTCCATAGCGTCAAGTATGGCCTCCATGGTTCCCGTCCCCTTGGGACATGCCACATCGCGAAGGTGAAGCACCCCCTCATGCATCTCGATGGTCTGAGGGTGCTGCACCACCTCCCGCAGATATGGGTTGATGACGTTCTTGAAGAACTTGTCCTTGGAGGAGCTTGAGGTGGCCATGGTAGATGGGATCTGGCAGAAAAACAACAAGAAAAGAGAATAGAGGATTTCTCCGCGATACGGTGGCCAACAGGTTCGGGAAGTATATATAGATTTTTTTTATCTTGGGGTACAAGCAAATGGAAGAAAAACGGAGTCCGGAAGGTGTCCCAGGTGGGCACAACCCACCTGGGCACGCCAGCGCGCCATGGTGTCTTGTGCCCACCAGGGTACACTTCCCGATAATTTCTTATTTTCCTATTTTTCTAAATATTCGAAAACTGACAAAAAATATTTTTACGGATTTTCCGGAGTCCGTTTACTTGCCGTATCACGTACCTCCTTATTATCACGATTCTAGAGTGTTCCAGAAGGACTCTTTTATGTGTTCTTCCGGTGTCATAGTTTGGATAATATTACTTTCAACATTAATGCGTGTATCTGAGATATAATGTTTTATTCGTTGCCCAATGACAACCTTCGGGTTAGTACCTTCAGTATTATTTATTTTGATGGCTCCAGACCGATAAACCTCCTCAATAATGTAGGGGCCTTCCCATTTTGAGAGGATTTTTCCTGCAAAGAATCTGAAATAAGAGTTGTACAAAAGAACATATTCTTCGACCTTAAACTCACGTTTAACTTTTTCTTTGAATAATTTTGCATTTTCATAAGCTTGGGTTCTCCATTCATCTAATGAGCTAATATCAAATAACATCTTTTCACCAGCAAGTTTGAAATCATAGTTGAGCTCTTTGATGGCCCAATATGCTTTATGTTCTAACTCAAGAGGCAAATGACAAGGTTGTCCATAAACCATTTTATAAGGAGACATACCCATAGGATTATATGATGTTCTATAAGCCCAAAGTGCATCATCTAATTTCTTAGACCAATTCTTCCTGGACCTATTGATAGTCTTTTGCAAAATTAATTTTATTTCACTACTGCAGGATGCTGCTAACGCGACACTACGATCAGAGACCCTTCGAGAAACTGTGTGCGATGCAATAATCGCAAACGGTGGTGTATGAAAACCGTCAAAAATGTATTAAACGTTTGCGATGATGGATGCATCAAACACAGTTCATATTTTAGTTGTGTGTGCTATGAAGGGCATATGGTTCAGTTCAATTAACTATTTTCGATGAGGAGGAACAAAATAAATGGGCAGCCAGATGAAGGTGTGTGCCATACACAACATACGGTTCACTCAGATGAACTGTTTGTGATGAGGAGGAACAAAAGAAACGGGCAGCCAGATGAAGTTGTGTGCGATGTACAGCATACGGTTCACTCGGATGAACTGTTTGTGATTAGGCAACACAAAAGAAACTGTCAGCCAGATCAAGGTGTGTGCGATATATGCATGCGGTTCACTCATACCTTGTCGTCGGTGTGTGACCTCTGTGGCAGCCATTCACTCCCCAGGCGCCTCTTCGTGTACTGTGGCAACCGTCCATCGACTCTTTGCCTTCCCCTCTCGATCTGGAACTGCTGCCTCATGCTAGCTCTTCTTCCCTCCTCCGTTTTCCTTCACCCTTCCTTCTGCCATTGTTCGGTCGTCTTCGCCATGGAGGGAACAAGCCAGAAACGACCCCGTTATTCTTGCCCCGATCTGAATGATGACGCGGTGGAGGAACTCATTGATCGGTGCGACATCATCACCTCGGCTAGCATGGCAGGTTCGTTCAAGACCATTCTCGACTCAACTAATAACATCATTACAAGGAACCCAAGGGTTCAGGAGCGGTTTGATCTCCCCTATATTCTTCACCGTGACCCTGCTGACTGGCGCGAGGACGAGGGAAGCCTCACCTTGTGTAGGTTGATGCCGCTTGATAATGATACGTATGATGTTAAGATGCCATCGCTTGAGGGCAAGGCTTGGGCAGGCGCAAATGGAGATTGGGTTGTTTATATTGGGTACAACTGCGAGTGGGAACTTGTGAATGTGTACACCCGTCACCGGGTTCCACTTCCAAAAATCTTAGACGACTGCCCAGAGGTTGAGTACACCGGTATTCTATGTGAGTTCAAATACGATCATCCTGACTGTCGTCTATGGAAGATAGCAATTTGTCGAGTTCCCAACCGCTCTTGGGATTACACGAACTATGAAGTTGTTGCTATCTTCGACAAGCTTGTTGCCTTCCTTACTTCCACGCCTCGATGGATATTGCTCAAAAATCAATTTCTGTACACAGATGAGTACTGTGATGCAATTCAATATGAGGGTCTTGTGTTTGCTGCCACCACTCGTGGCACTGTTTTGCATGGAATCCTGATGCTTTCGGTACATTTGCCTTCCACCGTAATTACAATTGTTTCATCCACATGCATGCGGTTAGCTAGTTTCCCTTTACTAATTAATCTTCTTGTGTTTCCAAGGTCCTGTGAACATTCCACCACTTATACTTGAAAAAATTTATGAGCATGAGGACGAGCAGGACCCATATACTCAGTGGCGCCTGGCAACTTATTCCGATGGATCACCTCTTCTTGTCTGTATACAGGGCACTGCTGATGTTAATAAGGAAGCAAGTGTTGTCTCACATGGTCGCACTCTCCGGACCTATTCCAACATCCGTTGCAGGGTATTCGGGATGGATACTAGTGTACTAGCGCCAACACCTTCTTCCTGGTTCAGTATTGAAAGTCTTGGAGGAAACTCGCTCTTCCTTGGACAAAACTATCCAATGATGGTGGAAGGCGATCCAGTTGCTGTTGACACAACGTTACTGCCATTTATGAGAAGCAACTGTATCTATACCTCGGACATTACTATGCTTCCCTACCTTCCCAATATGGGTCCTGACATAGGCCGCTTCAGCCTCGATGATCAGTCCTGCATTGGTCTCGAGATTGACAGTAGCTGGCCCTTCCCAGAGAATCACTTATGGTTCAAAGCAAGCGTTTCCAACGCCGACGAGTGGTTGAGCTGAAGTTCATTTCATCGCTTTGTTTTTTGTTGTGTGAGAAAAACTTTACTAGGATGTTTTGTTGGAAATGATCTATAATCCAACGTCTATCCTCGCTGTGGTTGTGGTTGATGACTTGTTGTATGTAATCAATGGTACATTTGCATATGCGTCCATCAACTCACGCCTGCTAGTGGTGTCCATATGAACAGTGCTAGTGACTTTAGTTGCAAAAATTATATAGTGCTAGTGATTTTTAGCTGCATATTTTGACAAATCGCAGTGTTACAAGGTTGACAAATGACAATGTTACTAGATAAACAAATGTCAGTCTTTCCAGTTTGACAAATGGCAACATACCCAAAATGATAGATATGCAAATCTTACCCAATTGTTTGTACGTGCTTGCACACGGGTCATGCAAAACAACCGTTTGCGTTGAAGGGATGCAGAAATCCTGCTCAGCACATTTTCCCTTGGCTTCCTGGGGAAGCTGTCAGTTTGCATACGGGTGTTGTTGGGGATATGACTATCAAGTATGACGCGCCCAGAAGGGGCCGGGTCATCCCTATGGCGGTTCATCTCAATGAAGCCCAAGAACATATTAACAATGGCGGTTCATAGATAGGCTTAGTAAAGGGCCCAAAACCCGAAGGCGGCTTAAGGCCCACGGATATAAACTGTCATGTATGTAGACTTGTATTATAAGGCATGTAAGAAAGGTCACCGAGCCGGATACGTTGTATGAGCCGTCCGGGACTCTGTAGGCCACAGGGAATCAACCCGTGTATATAAGGGGATG
Organism: Triticum aestivum; assembly: GCF_018294505.1. Lineage (NCBI taxonomy): Eukaryota > Viridiplantae > Streptophyta > Magnoliopsida > Poales > Poaceae > Triticum > Triticum aestivum. The sequence goes on from NC_057797.1 coordinate 323,397,456, forward strand.
ACCCAGCGATGACTTAGGACAAGAAACAACAGATCGAGAGCCAGGTTAAGCGTATTTGCTCCCTGCTCATTGAAACCCTAGCAATACCACCTCCAACTGGATTAGGCTTTTACCTTCACCGCAAGGGGCCAAACCAGTATAAACTCCTCATGTCCTTTGTCCTGATTAACCCCTTTAAGCGAACCTCATCGCGATGGCTCCACGACTAAGTCCTCACACTAGGACATCTGCCGTGACAATTCCACGAAAGTTGGCGCCCATCGTGGGGATATCGCACGATGGTTTCAAGTTCTTAGAGGGCAACTTCAAAGGGATCAAGGGATACACCATGGGCCGGATGACCAAGAGTCGTCGCGGCAAGCTCTACATCGACGACGCAGGCTGGGGCCCCGAGGCCGGCTCAACTGAGTATGGGTATCGGGTCCCCTTTGGTGGAATTCACATCTTCATTGGCAAGATCGGTGAACCGGGCCCTGAGCCGGACATCTGCACCGACATCATCGAGACGACTCGGTGTGTGAGACCCGCCCGGGTTCGGCCCACCATGAATCGTACCTTCGTGGGGTTTAACCATGGAGCAGAACCTGAGGATAGATCAGCATCTAGTGGTGAGACTGTCGTTTACTCTGATGGCGAGTCATCCACTGGTGAGATCGATTCATTGTATCAATTGCAAGACGGCTGGCTTGGGGGCTGTTCCGATGGCGACAGTATTCTGGCCCCCTGCGAGCCGCCGAACCGGGTTGCAATCTTCATGGCCGATACACAGCCCATGCAACACTCATCGATGGCAGCAGAGCTGATTTCAGGGTCAGCAGCGGCAACGGCCGTCGGGGCAGGAGACCCGGTGCGCCCGCCGGGTCAGATCTTAACTAACCTACTGGATAAGCTGACAACATTGCTAACAACAGTGGTTAACCTGGCGGATCAGGCTTAGCATAATGCGGCGGTCGCAAAATTGCACGATGAGATAGCGCAGGCCAAGGAGGAGCTGAGCACAGAAAACACTAGGATGGCCAAGGAGCGGGCTGCTTTGGATGCTCAGGCGCAACGGATTCAGTCGCGGTCTTACCGGCTCATGTTAGATCAGAACGCTTCAAATGAAGTCATGAGGAGGAGGCATCGGACTCGTCTACCCTCGGTTTACGAGGCAAGAAATCTCTTTAACACGCAAGGAGCAGGAACCAGTAACCCGGCAGCGGTAAACCGGGTCAAAGCACCTGGGACGGGTACGCCGGTTCAGCCACACACGACGGACCCGCCTCGACAAAACAATAACCCGCCGCAGCACATGCCGATGCCACTGGGTCATTACTCTAACCCTTTGGATAACATGATCGCTGGGCGTCATGATTGGCGGCTCTCCCGGTTGAAGGTGAATCGCCGACGGCGGTTGAAACATGAAGGGCTAGAGAGCTCCTTCAGATAGCACTGGTACAACAGCAGGCTTATTCTTACAGTCGTGACAGGATTCATTCCACCCCTCGCCCGAGCCGGAGTTACAGCAGGCATATCGATGAGCCGGTTGTGTCAAGCAGTGGGCGGAACCATAACCTGCCTCGTGGGCATGACCCGGCGGGCGGTGGCGCTGACGCTTAGAACGTAGTGGATCAAGGTAGATCACGTCGAGAGGCCGAGCTGGCGGCACAGTATGCGGCCCGTCAACCTACTCCGGTTCGTCCAACTACTTCTGTGGAGCCAGGTGTGACCTTCAGGAATTTGGGTGTGCCATGTTTAGTGCCGGCTCTACGTAATGAGCGTCTGCCCAAGCATTTCAAGGGTCCTCGCAAGGTGCCTAACTATACAGCCAATTTACCTCCTGAGGCATGGATTGAGAGTTATGAGATGGCCATGGAATTGCTAGATGTCAGCGATGTTGTTTGTGCTAAATATTTCCCCCTGATGTTGGAAGGAACGGCCTGCACTTGGTTGAAGGGGCTCCCTGCCAATTCCACCGGGTCATGGGCCGAGTTAAAAGCCCGGTTCATCCAGAATTTTAAGGATACATGTAAGCAACCCATGTCAATTGTGGATTTAGCCTCCTGTGTCCAAGAAGAAGGTGAGTCGACAACCCATTGGGTGCGCCGGGTCTCAACAATCCTGCACTCGTCGGATCGCATCAATGCCGACTCAGCAGTGGTGATGTTGGAGAACAACTGTCGTTTCATGCCCCTAAAGCTAAAATTAGGGCGGCTCAAACGCCACTTCAATGACATGGGGACACTCATGGCGGTGTTGGTTAAGTATGCCGACTCTGATGGTACCAAGGACCCCGAGTCTGGTGATGAAAAGCCGGGAAAGGGAAAGAAGAGCAGCAACACCAAGGGGCAACAGCATAACCCGACGAACTAGGGAGGCAACAGTAAGCGCAAAGCTGATAATAGTTTTGACTTTGTGGCGAACACCAATACGCAGAACAATGGTCAGCGTCGTAAGGGTAAACCGCCCCCACGGACTGGAGGATCCGGTTTCAATCTTGAACAGATGCTAAATCGGCCCTGCCCAAGACATGGTACGCGAGAAAGACCATCCGGGCACCTCTGGAAGGATTGTTACATCATGATGGAGTACAAGAATTCCAATCTTTTTCAAGACAGTCATGGGCCAGGTGGCGGTTCAGGATCCGACTCTCACGGGCCAGGTTATGGAGGTGGTGGCTCTAACTCTGGATTCCAAGGAAATCAAGGTAATCACGGCAACCAGGGTGGTTACAATTAGCAGAGTAATCAGGGGAATCAACAGGAGCAGCAGTCTGGTTATCAGAGCAACCCGAAGCAGTTGAATAGTGGACAGTATCATGTCTTCGCCACTAGCTTATGTAAGCGTGATGAGAAGCTTCATAAGAGGGCGGTCAATGCTATTGAGCCGGCGATTCCCCATTACTTGCGCTGGTCTGGGCAGCCCATTGTGTGGAGCCGGGAAGATCACCCGCCCCAGGTTGATAATCTGGGTCACTTGGCTTTGGTGGTCGCACCTCAGGTCGGAGGGTATAAGTTCACCAAGGTACTCATGGATGGAGGGAGCAACATCAATATCCTTTATTATGAAACTTTCCATCGCATGGGGTTGACTGATAAAAATCTTAAGCCGCCAAACATTGTTTTCCATGGCGTGGTACCTAGTAAGTCAGCATACCCAGTTGGTAAGATAGCTCTAGAAGTTGCTTTTGGAGATGATCATTATTCTAGGTCAGAGACATTGACCTTTGAAGTAGTCAAGATTCATAGCCCGTATCACACTCTGTTTGGACGGCCGACTTATGCCAAGTTCATGGCGCGGCCTTGTTATGTTTATCTGCAGCTCAAGATGCCAGGTTACAAGGGGACCATTACAGTGCATGGGAGCCGAAAGATAGCTTTGGAATGCGAAGAAGGTGATGCGGCTTATGCTAAGTCGGTTTGTGCAACAGAGGAGTTAAAATTTTATAAGGACAATGTTGATCCGACAGATATGACATCTTTGAAAAAACCAACTACAGAGCATGATCCGGTCTTGAAGTTTAAATCAACAGATGATACCAAGATGGTTGACTTTATTCCTAGCGATTCATCCAAGCAGTTCAGCATCAATGCTAACCTGGATCCGAAATAGGAAAGCGCACTCATCGAGTTCATCCGTGAGAACCGGGACATCTTTGCATCTAACATGCCAGGTGTACCGAGGGAACTCGCTGAGCACACTCTTAATATTGATCCCATGTTTAAACCGGTTAAGCAGTTTCTTCGTCGCTTCAACAAAGAGAGGCATAAGACCATTGGTGAAGAGGTAGCCCGGCTCTTGGCGGCTGGGTTTATTATTGAGGTTTTTCATCCTGGGTGGTTGGCTAACCCGGTGCTGGTACTTAAGAAGAACGACACTTGGCGTATGTGTGTGGACTACACGGATTTAAACAAGGCTTGTGTGGCTGATCCTTTTGCTCTCCCTCGTATTGATCAGATTATCGATGCTACGGCGGGTTGTGAGCGTTTGAGTTTTTTGGATGCTTATTTTGGTTATCATCAGATCAAGATGGCAGTTAAGGACCATGAGAGGACAGCTTTCATAACTCCCTTTGGAGCTTTCTGCTGTGTGTCTATGCCTTTTGGGCTCAAGAGTGCCCAGGCGACTTATCAGAGATGTGTGCAGAATTGCCTTCATGATCAGATTGGGCGCAATGTTCATGCTTATGTGGATGATATTGTGGTGAAATCCAGAGAGAAGGAAACATTGATAGATGATTTGAAGGAAACCTTTGATAATCTCCGGGTTTATAAAATGATGCTTAACCCGGTGAAGTGTGTTTTTGGTGTGTCGGCAGGCAAGCTCCTGGGTTTTTTGGTGTCTAACAGGGGCATTGAAGCTAATCCGAAGAAGATCAAGGCCATCACTTCTCTAGCTAAACCGGCGTGTGTCAATGATGTGCAACGTCTTGCGGGTCATATTGCGGCATTAAGCCGGTTGGGAGAGAAGGCCATCCCTCTGTATCAGATGATGAAAAAGACAGATAATTTTTTCTGGAGTGATGACGCTAATGCAGCATTTGAGGACTTGAAGAAGCAGCTGGTTGAGCCGCCTGTTCTGCCTGCTCCTATTGATAAAGAGCCATTATTGTTGTACATAACAGCCAATGCCCGGGCTGTTAGTGTAGCTATTGTGGTGGAACGGAAGGAGGCAGGCAAGGAGTATCTGGTTCAAAGGCGGGTTTACTACATCAGCGAGGTGCTTATTGAGTCTAAGCAGAGATATCCGCACTGGCAGAAACCCTAGCAGTACCACCTCCAACTGGATTAGGCTTTTACCTTCACCACAAGAGGCCGAACCAGTATAAACTCCTCATGTCCTTTGTCCTGATTAACCCCTTTAAGCTAACCTCATCGTGATGGCTCCACGACTAAGTCCTCACACTAGGACATCTGCCGTGACAATTCCACGACAGGTGTTCTAACTAAAACGTTTGCGATGAGTGTTTTATATTTAAAAACCATTGACATTTTTTCAAAAGAAAATCGTTTGATAAGTCTATACATTAAGAGAGAAAAACGCAAGTTCGTTCAAACCATATCTTTCATCCAGTCACATAGCAAATTTATATTCATATGATCGAGAATTCGAGATATAGTATTAAACCCCAAAAATCTATTTCCGGCGGCGGCGGAGGCGGCGTGCTGCGCCGTCGTTATCGTTGTCGTCCTCCGGGACGCCATTGTTGAAGCCTTCAAGGCATCACAAAATGTTCTTTACTTGTAAATCAAACATCATGTCGTCGCGCGATCGACGGGCGGGGCACGGGAGGACGGCGACTGGCGCCGCTAAGAGGTAGCGGTTGACGGCAGCATCCCATACGGCTGAGGGGGGAGCGCGCACGGGCACGGGCATGGGCGCAGAAGGTGCAGCCAAACGCACGGGGACCGGCGCCTTGGTGGGTGGAGGGGCGCGCACGGGCCGGAGCATGAGTGTGGCGGGTGCGGCCAAACGTAGGGGGCCGATGCCACGGTGGGTGGAGGGGCATGCACGGGCATGGGCACGGGAGCTGGCGCTAGCATGTACACGAGGTCGCGCGGGTTCACGGAGACCTCGCTGATGCCCGCGGCTTCCAGCTCTGCGATAGTGCTCGGTGACCAGCTCGTCAATGCTATAGGGATGGTCGCTGGCGCGGGCGCGGGGATGGGAGCTGGGACGGGAGCGGGGGCAGCAACCGCCACGGCCAGCTCGTTCTGGGCCAGGTCCATGAGGCCCCATTCCTCCTTATTTTCTTTCTCCTCTGACTCGGAGTTGACTTCACCAAACTTGAACACTAGTGGCAGATGATCATTCTGCGCCATGGCGTTGGTGGAGGTCTACGGGAGGGAGGGGAATGGGAGGCGAACAGTAAGGCCAGCCATATTAAACAGCGGCTCGGGCCCCATTAATGGAGAGGAAGGCGGGGAAGTCAAAGGGCCCCCTTTCCCAGTGAGCCTGCGCAACATACAACTTGCACGCTTCCCGGTGCCTGCACATTGGAGGACAACTTGCACGCCTCTCGGTCAGCCTGCGGACCGGACTGCGCTCGCACGCCTCCTGTTCAGTCAAGGTCAAGCAGTTGTCCGCACAACACCTCCTACAACCATTAAAACCAAGACACATGGCATCACGTGAATGGTTAACAGAATGCACACGGGTTGAATTATACAAACGTTTGAGATATTAAAGTGGCAGCTATTTTTTCAAAATGCCTTTGTTGGCTGTCATTATTCGAGTGCGCCTTCTCCCAAAATGGACACGAAAAATGCCACAACATGTCGGGTGCCATTCCATGATAGCATGCCAAGTTTCATGAATTTCAGACGAGTTTTGGATTTACTAGAATTTAAAAACCAGGCATCTCAATGTTTTGCCGGCAATCAACGGTGCCCTGGTGTTTAAAATTCATTCCCATTTTTTGCATGGGACCTAAGCATGCACCCAAGGACACCGATTTGACTTTTCAACCAATTTATATGCACTGGAGCATGTGCATGTAGCTCAAATTTGAATTATGCACATAAATTCATTGAAAACTTAGTTAATGCATTAAAATGTCCAAACAAACCCCAAAAAATCCCAAAAATTGACACAACACTCCTGTTGTTCTATGTTGACACGAGAAATTTTTTGAAAGCAATAAGAGGCAATGGATATCGTTTCGTCCCCAAAGGTGGGACGTTCCCTACCGAAACCATCATGCTTGTTGTGAGAAGCTATGGTTTGTGAGAAGCATATACCCGAACCTGCCCCAAATGGGACAAATTTTATAACACGACATTTTGATGCCTCTCATGATAGCATGTCAAGTTTCATGAATTTCAGATGAGTTTTGGATTTACTAAAATTTAAAAACCAGACATCTCAACATTTAGCCGGCAATCAACAATGCCATAGTGTTTGAATTTCATTCCCATCTCTTGCATGGGACCTAGAAATTCACCCAATGACACAGATTAGATTTTTCAACCAACCTTAGTGCATTGGAGCATGTGCTTGTAGTTCAAATTTGAATTATGCACATAAAATGCCTAGAAAACCCAGTTAATGCCTAAAAATGTCCAAACGAACCCCGAAAAATCACAAAAATTAACACAACACTCATGTTGTTCTATGTTGACACTAGAATTTTTTGAAAGCAATAAGATGCAATGGATACCATTTCGTCCCCAGAGGTGGGACGTTCCCTATCAAAACCATCATGCTTGTTGTGAGAAGCTCTGGTTTGTGAGAAGCTTATACCCGAACCTGCCCCAAATGGGACAAAATTTTTACCACGACATGTTGATGCCTCTCCATGATAGCATGCCAAGTTTCATGAATTTCAGACGAGTTTTGGATTTACTAGAATCTAAAAACCGGGCATCTCAATGTTTTGCCGGCAATCAACAGTGCCCTGGTGTTTGAATTTCATTCCCATCTCTTGCATGGAAGCTAGAAATTCACCCAAGGACACACATGTGATTTTTCAACCAACTTTGGTGCATTGGAGCATATGCCTGTAGTTCAAATTTGAATTATGCACATAAAATGCCTAGAAAATCCAGTTAATGTATAAAAAAGGCCAAACGAACCCCGGAAAATTCACAATACTCCTGTTGTTCTATGTTGACACTAGAATTTTTTTAAAGCAACAAGAGGCAACGAATATCGTCTCGTCCCTAAAGGTGGCACATTCCCTATCGAAACCATCATGCTTGTTGTGAGAAGCTCTGGTTTGTGAGAACCTTATACCCGAACCTGCCCCAAATGGGACAAATGTTTTACCATGGCATGTTGATGCGTCTCCATGATAGCATGCCGAGTTTCATGAATTTCAGACGAGTTTTGGATTTACTAGAATTTAAAAACCAGGCATCTCAACGTTTTGCCGGCAATCAATAGTGCCATGGTGTTTGAATTTCATTCCCATCTCTTGCATGGGACCTAGAAATTCATCCAAGGACACACATGCGATTTTCAACCAACTTTTGTGCATTGGAGCATGTGCTTGTAGTTCAAATTTGAATTATGCACATAAAATGCCTAGAAAGCACAGTTAATGTATAAAAAAGGCCAAACGAACCCCAAAAAATTCCAAGATTAAACACAATACTCATGTTGTTCTATGTTAACACTAGAAATTTTTTGAAAGCAACAAGAGGCAACGAATATCATCCCATCCCCAAAGGTGGTACGTTCCCTATCGAAACCATCATGCTTGTTGTGAGAAGCTCTGGTTCGTGAGAAGCCTATACCCGAACCTGCCCCAAATGGGACAATTTTTTTACCACGGCATGTTGATGCCGCTCCATGATAGCATGCCAAGTTTCATGAACTTCAGACGAGTTTTGGATCTACTAGAATTTAAAAACTAGGCATCTCAACATTTTGCCGGCAATCAACAGTGCCATGGTGTTTGAATTTCATTCCCATCTCTTGCATGGGACCTAGAAATTCACCCAAGGACACACATGTGATTTTTCAACCAACTTTGGTGCATTGGAGCATGTGCTTGTAGTTCAAATTTGAATTATGCACATAAAATGCCTAGAAAACCCAGTTAATGTATAAAAAAGGCCAAACGAACCTCAAAAAATTCCAGGATTAAACACAACACTCCTGTTGTTCTATGTTGACACTAGAATTTTTTTGAAAACAATAAGAGGCAACGGATATCGTCTCGTCCCCAAAGGTGGTACGTTCCCTATCGAAACCATCATGCTTGTTGTGAGAAGCTCTGGTTTGTGAGAAGCTTATACCCAAACCTGCCCCAAATGGGACAAAATTTTCACCATGGCATGTTGATGCCGCTCCATGATAGCATGCCAAGTTTCATGAATTTCACACAAGTTTTGGATTTACTAGAATTTAAAAACCAGCTATCTCAACGTTTTGTCGGCAATCAACAGTGCCCCGGTGTTTCAAATTCATTCTCATCTCTTGCATGGGACCTAGAAATTGACCCAAGGACACACATGTGATTTTTCAACCAACTTTGGTGCATTGGAGCATGTGCTTGTAGTTCAAATTTGAATTATGCACATAAAATGCCTAGAAAACCCAGCTAATGTATAAAAAGGCCAAACGAACCCGAAAAAAATCCAAGATTAAACACAACACTCCTGTTATTCTATGTTTACACTAGAAAATTTTGGAAAGAAATAAGAGGCAACGGATATCGTCCCGTACCCAAAGGTGGTACGTTCCCTATAGAAACCATCATGCTTGTTGTGAGAAGCTCTGGTTTGTGAGAAGCTTATACCCAAACCTGCCCCAAATGGGACAAAATTTTCACCATGACATGTTGATGCTACTCCATGATAGCATGCTAAGTTTCATGAATTTCAGACGAGTTTTGGATTTACTAGAATTTAAAAACCAGGTATCTCAACGTTTTGCCGACAATCAACAGTGCCCTGGTGTTTGAAATTCATTCACATCTCTTGCATGGGACCTAGAAATTCACCCAAGGACAACATGTGATTTTTCAACCAACTTTAGTGCATTGGAGCATGTGCTTGCGGTTCAAATTTGAATTATGCACATAAAACGCCTAGAAAACTCAGTTAATGTATAAAAAGGCCAAACGAACCCTGAAAAATTCATTCCCATTTCTTGCATGGGACCTAAGCATGCACTGAAGGACACATATTTGATTTTTCAACCAATTTGTATGCACTGGAGTATGTGCATATAGTTTATTTTGAATTGTGCACCTGAAATGGCTAGAAAACCAGTTTAATGTATAAAATGTCCAAACAAACCCTGAATAATTCCAATTCTTTTACGACACACATGTAGTTGCATGTTCACTGCAGATAAAAGGTCTAGCAATTCAAACAACGTCCATTGCCGCTGTGACCCCATTTTGTAATTCAAATCAAGTAGACCCCACACAGTTTATTATCACCAACCGTGTGAGATGTAGTACAAAATATCTTGGAGCACCGTCGGTGTATATAGTACGTCTATGGCTTACGCGAGAAGGTCCATCAGCTACAGTCCACGGCCGGCGTGTCAAGCACACTAGCTCGCTCCCCCAAAACTCCCACCTCTGCATCCCTCGCAATCTCGAAAATATCTACCGCCTGGAAGGTTTTAACGTTTTATAGCACACGATTAGTATGTGCGGACCGTGTGCGATGTCTATTACTCCCGCTCTGCTTCAGTCCCTTGATTCAAATTTACAGTAGCCCCAACATTTTACTCCCACCTTTGCATCCCTCGCAATCTCAAAAATATATGCTCACCCTTGATCCAAATTTTCAGTAGCCCTGCCTTGTTACTCCTGCCTAGTAAAATTTTCAGTTGCCGTAGTATTTCCTCAAACACAACCTCCGCTCACACAGACACACACAACCCTCGAAACCATTGGTAGGTCGCCGCCATCGCCGGCGCCTCCATCCTCAACCTCTGCCTGTGTGCCGGGGAGCTCGAGGAGCCAATGGCCAAAAAGAGGTTTATCGCAGCCTTTTCGCCCGACGCCGGCAAGGTGGCTGCCGAGGTGTCCCCGTCGTCCTCCACGAGCCCGATCTGCCGTCGTCGGTCCCCCGATCCACCCGTCACCGCACCCCTACGCCGGTTTGAGGACTTCCCCATCCTCCCCCGGACCCAGCAGCCGACGAAGTCCTACCTCTGGGTCTGGCAGCGGCGGTGGGGATGTGGGTCGTTGAGATTACAGATCGAGAGACCACACCCGCTGGTGGCTTGGTAGCTTCCACACAGGCGAGCTCATGACCATGGAGTACGACCGCTGGCAGGTCCGCTACCACGGCGCGGTGGTTAGGCTCAATTTCCCCTTTGGCACATGTCCGGTCGACCTCGTTCCGCCGGAGCCAGGGTTGGTGAGCTCGGCTATGGCGCGGGAGGACCGCGAGGCGTGGGAGCGCCTCGAGGCCGAGGCCGCCGACGAGGCCTACATGCAAGAGCTCCACCAGCAACACCCGGAGCTCATGGAGGCGGAGCAGGCGATCTTTGCCGGCGCGGAGGGCGGCGAGGTTATCGCGCTCTCCTCCGATGACGAGGTCGAAGGCGGCGAGGACGGCGACGCGGAGGGCGGAGAGGTTATCACGCTCTCCTATGATGACGAGGTCGAAGGCGACAACGATGACAACATGGAGGGCGTCGAGGTGGGCCCCAGGGACAAGGAGATCAACATCTACGAGTGGAGGAGATCAACATCGACGAGTGGGGACAAGGAGGTGGCCCCCGGGAACTCTCAATGAAAGCACCAATGTCGGTGTCAAAACCGGCGGATCTCGGGTAGGGGGTCCCGAACTGTTCGTCTAGGCTGGATGGTAACAGGAGGCAGGGGACACAATGTTTTACCCAGGTTCGGGCCCTCTTGATGGAGGTAAAACCCTACGTCCTGCTTGATTAATATTGATGATATGGGTAGTACAAGAGTAGATCTACAACGAGATCAGAGAGGGTAAACCCTAGAAGCTAGCCTATGGTATGATTGTATGTTGTCCTACGGACTAAAACCCTCCGGTTTATATAGACACCGAAGAGGGTTAGGGTTACACAATGTCGGTTACAAAGGAGGAGATATCCATATCCGTATTGCCTAGCTTGCCTTCCACGCCAAGTAGAGTCCTATCCGGACACGAGACGAAGTCTTCAATCTTGTATCTTCATAGTCTAACAGTCCGGCCAAAGGATATAACCCGGCTGTCCGGAGACCCCCTAATCCAGGACTCCCTCACTCCCCGTTGGGTTCGACACTCGTATTTATCGAAAAGGCTACAAATGATCCCCTATACTTGTGGTTTATGAAGACATTTTTCTGGCGCCGTTGCCGGGGAGCAATAGCGTGGAGTGAATATTCTCGTGTGTGCTTGTTTGCTTTATCACTAAGTAATTTTTATTTTGTGCTCTTGTTTTCTATCTTTATTTATAGGTAGGAAATGCAAAATACCAAAAAAATTAGTTGTACCTACTAAACCAATGGTTGAAGAACCACCCAAAATATATCATACTACTGAAGCTTTCTACTTGGATCATCTTCGATCCATTTGTGCTCGTGCTGAAAACCCAACTAGCTTAGTTGAGGGAAAATTATTAGATGATAATGCTTGTTTTGTGCGACATTGTTTAACTGGAAAAGGGAAACTTTTATAGCATCAAATTAATACTATGCTGTGATATGCTTGGAATTTATGTGAATTATATGATGTTACTTGTTGTTCTAAAGACCCTAAGAAACACCTTCCCTACCAATGTGAGTTTATTGATAATGGAATCGTATCTTCTTATGCCAAAGGTGATTATAATTACTTTGACATCGAACAAATTGAAGAATTTGTTGCTTTTAGGGGTGCTTATGAAATTGATTCTTTGATTGAAAAGTATGATGCTACTCTTTACAAATCTGAAATTTTTGCTATACTTAAATATTGTTATGATAATTATGCTTCTAATGTCTATGTTAAACCATATATTGGGGACTCCTCCACTGTCCAAGAAGAGATTAATATTTTGCAGGAGTCTATGGAAGAAGAAATTTATGAAACTGCGAGCTCATTGGATGAAAAAGACGACGAGGAGAGCGAAGAACAAACGGAGGAAGAACGGATTTTCTACCCGTGCCCACCTTCTAATGAGGGTAACCCTCCAACTCATACATTGTTTAATACCCCTTCGTTCTTACTGAAGGATGAATGCTATGATAATTGTTATGATCCCATTGATTCATTTGAAATATCCCTTTTTGATGAACTTGATGCTTGCTATGCTTGTGGCCAATATGAATTATGTTTATGGAGATGAACATGCTATAGTTCCTTATGTTAAGAATGAAATTGTTGCTATTGCACCCACACATGATAGTCCTATTATCTTTTTGAATTCTCCAAACTACACTATATCGGAGAAGTTTGCACTTATTAAGGATTCTATTGATGGGTTGTCTTTTACCACCACACATGATGATTTTGATGAATATATTATGAATGTACTTGCTGCTCCTACTTGCGATTATTATGAGAGAGGAACTACATCTCCGACTCTTTATGTTTCCAACACGATAAAATTGCAAGAAACTGCTTATACTATGTATTGGCCTTTACTTGATGTTCATGAATTGTTCTTGTATGACATGCTGATGCATAGGAATAAAGTTAGACTTCATCATTGCTTGATATATGTTGCTTTGTGCTCACTACTAAATGCCATTGTTGATTCAAATTGGCTTTGATATACCTTGGGATCCGGGTGGATTCATTACTTAAGCACTTTATGCCTAGCTTAATGGCTTTGAAGAAAGCGCAGCCAGGGAGACAACCCATAAGTTTTAGAGAGTCATTTATTTCTGTTGAGTGTTTTCTTAAAGTTTAAAAATGAAAAATATAGAGGGGAACTTAAAAACCTTTTCACAAAAGAGAAGTGATTGGAAGTTATGCATTGGAGAGGTGAGGGTCGACCTTGAACACTTGTGTTCATGCTCATTGAAACAATGCAAAAATTTTCATCAAGATTCTCACAAAAATAATTATACCCTTGTACAATTCCATTGTATTATAAAAATAATGTGCCAAGATTTGCCTTTAGGATGATTAGATTGCTTGTTGGTTTGTGCGGTGCAAAACATAAACTTTGGCTGTAGTACTCAATTTTACATTTTTTACTGGAACGTCAAACGGTTCTGAAACCTTTTTGCACTGTCTTTCTATACAAATTGTTTATTTTTCCTATTTTTTCAGAATTTTTGGAGTACCAGAGGTATGGTGAATGTTCAGATTACTACATACTGTCCTATTTAAGACAGATTCTGTTTTTGATGCATTGTTTTGCTCGTTCTGATGAAACTATCGATTTTTATCCGTAGTATAAGCTATGGAAAAGTTATATTAAAGTAGCTACAATGAAAAAACAAAATATGAATTGGTTTGCAGTAGTACCTAGAGTACTGGTTTGCTTTATTATACTAACGGATCTTACCAAACTTTTTGTTGAGTTTTGTGTGGATGAAGTGATCAAAGATCGAGGAGGCTTCGATATGAGGAGAAGGAGGAGAGGCAAGAGCTCAAGCTTGGGGATGACCAAGGCACCACAAGTAAATATTCGAGGAGACTCAAGCATCTAAGCTTGGGGATGCCCAGAAGGCATCCCATCTTTCTCCAACAAGTATCGACATATTTTCGGTCTCGTTTCGTTCACCTGACCTGTGCAAATCTTGGAGTGTCTTTTGCTTTTAGTTTTCATTTTTATTTTATGCACCATGCTGGTATGAGATAGTCCATGGTTGATTTATAGAATGCTCATTGCACTTCACTTATATCTTTTGAGTATGGCTTTATAGAATGCTTCATGTGCTTCACTTATATCATTTGAAGTTTGGATTGCCTGTTTCTCTTCACATAGAAAACTGTTGTTTGAAGAATGCTTTTTTGCTTCACTTATATTTGCTAGAGCATGGTCTTTTGTAGAAAGAACTAAACTCTCATGCTTCACTTATATCTATTTTGAGAGTTAAAAGGAATTGGTCAACTGCATGGTTAGTCATAAAATCCTACATAAAACTTATGGATCACTGAATATGATATGTTTGATTCCTTGCAATAGTTTTGCGATATAGAGATGATAATATGTGGGAGGTACTAGTAAATGGTTGTGTTTAGTAAGAATATTGGTGTTAAGGTTTGTGATTCCCGAAGCATGCACGTATAGTCTCTCGTTATGCTATGATGTTGGAGCATGATTTATTATTGATTGTCCTCCTTATGAGTGGTGGCCGGGGACGAGCGATGGTCTTTTCGTACCAATCTATCCCCCCTAGGGGCATGCGTAGTAGTACTTTGCTTCGAGGCTAATAAACTTTTGCAATAAGTATGTGAGTTCTTTATGACTAATGTGAGTCCATGGATTATACGCACTCTTACATTTTCGCAATTTGCTAGCCTCTACAATATCGTGCATTGCCCTTTCTCACATCGAGACGTGGTGCAAACTTCGCAGGTGCATCCAAACCCCATGATACGATATGCTCTATCACACATAAGCCTTAATTATATCTTCCTCAAAACAGCCACCATACCTACCTATTATGGCTTTTCCATGGCCATTCCGAGATATATTGCCATGCAACTTCCACCGCTTCTGTTTGATGACTTGAGCATTCATTTTCATATTGCTTTGCATGATCATATAGCTGACATAGTGTTTGTGGCTTAGCCACCGTTCATCATTTTTCATACATGTTACGCTAGATCATTGCACATCCTGGTACATGCCAGAGGCATTCATATAGAGTCATACTTTGTCATAGGTATCAAGTTGTAATTTTTATTTTCTTTTGAGTTATAAGTAAATAGAAGTGTGATGATCATCATTAATCATTTTTAGAGCAGTGCCCCAGTGAGGAAAGGATGATGGAGACTATGATTCCCCCACAAGTCGGGATGAGACTCCGGACAATGAGAGAAAAAATATATAAAAAGAAAACAAAGAAATAGAGAAAAAAGAAAGAAAAAAGAGGGGGAAAAGAAAAAATAAATAAATAAACAAAGAGAGAAGGGGCATTGTTAGTATCCTCTGCCACACTTGTGCTTCAAAGTAGCACCATGTTTTTCATATGGAGAGTCTCCTATGTTGTCACTTTCATATACTAGTGGGAATTTTTCATTATAGTATTAGATGCACACCCACTTAGTTTTCATATTGAGCTTTCATACACTTATAGCTCTTAGTGCATCCGTTGCATAGCAATCCCTACTCCTCACGTTGATATCGATTGATGGGCATCTCCATAGCCCGTCGGTTAGCCGCATCGATGTGAGACTTTATACTTTTTTGTCTTCTCTATATTTACCCCTATCATTATACTCTATTCCACCCGTAGTGCTATATCCATGGCTTGCGCTCATGTATTACGTGAGAGTTGAAAAAGCTGAAGCACATTAAAAAGTATGAACCAATTGCTCGGCTTGTCATCAGGGTTGTGCATGATAAATACTTTATGTTAAGAAGACAGAGCATGACAAGACTATATGATTTTGTAGGGATAACTTTCTTTAGCGTTGATATTTTGAAAGACATGATTGTTTGTTGGGATGCCTGAGTATTGATGTCTTTATGTCAAATTATAGACTATTGCTTTGAATCGCTTATGTCTTAATATTCATGCCATGACTAGACATATGATCAAGTTTATGTTAGGTAGCATTCCACATCAAAAATTATCTTTTTTATCATTTACCTGCTCGAGGACGAGCATGAATTAAGCTTGGGGATGCTGATATGTCTCCGTCATATCTATAATTTTTTATTGTTTCATGCCAATATTATACAAGTTTTACATACTTTTGGCAACTTTTTATATGATTTATTGGACTAACTTACTTATCCGGTGCCCAGTGCCAGTTCCTGTTTTCTACATGTTTTTTGTATCGCAAAGTATCCATATCAAACGAAGTCCAAATGCAATAAAATTTCACGGAGAATTATTTTGGAATATATGTGATTTTTTGGAGTTGGAATCACCGCAAACGGAGGCCCACACAGGGCACAAGACACCACCGCACCACCCCTGAGCCAGGCGCGCGGTGGTGGGTTGTGCCCACCTCGTACGTCGGTTGGACCTCCACTTCGGGCGCAAGGAATCTTATATCCAGAAAAAATCGTGTTAAAATCTTAGCGCAATCGGAGTTACATATCACTGGGAATATAAGAAACGGTTTTCGGCCAGATCGGGAGCGCGAAATAGAAGAGAACAGAGAGGGAGATCCAATCTCAGAGGGCCCCCTGCCCCTCCACCGCCATGGAGACCAAGGACCAGAGGGGGAACTCTCCTCCCCATCTAGGGGGAGGCCAAGTATGAAGAAGAAGTAGGGGGCTCTCTCCCCCTCGCTTCCGGTGGCGCCGGAGTGCCACAGGGGCAACGATCGGAACGACGATCTACATCAACAATCTTGCTACCGTCAACACCAACTTTCTCCGCCTCTATGCAGCGGTGTAACACCTCTTCTCCCCGCTATAATCTCTACTTAAACATGGTGCTCAACTCCATATATTATTTCCCAATGATCTATGGTTATCCTATGATGTTCGAGTAGATCTGTTTTGTCCTCTGGGTTAATCATGATCTTGGTTGGTATGATTGTATATTTTATATATGGTGCTGTCCTACCGTGCCCTCCGTTCTCATGCAAACGTGAGGGGCCCCCGCTGTAGGGTGTTGCAATATGTTCATGGTTCGCTTACAGTGGGTTGCGAGAGTGACAGAAACTTAAACCCGAGTAGGTGGGGTATGACGTATGGGAATAAAGAGGACTTGATAGTTAATGCTATGGTTGGGTTTCATGACCTTAATGATCTTTAGTAGTTGCGGATGCTTGCTAGAGTTCCAATCATAAGTGCATATGATCTAAGTAGATAAAGTATGTTAGCTCATGCCTCTCCCTCATATAAAATTGCAAGAATGATTACCGGTACTTGTTATCGATTGCCTAGGGACAAATAACTTTCTTGTTGACAAAAGCTCTCTACTAAAACTTACCTAGTTGTGTCTTTATCTAAACAGCCCCTAGATTTTACTTACATGCTCTTTATTATCTTGAAAACCTATCCTGTCACACCTACAAAGTACTTCTAGTTTCATACTTGTTTCCGATAAAGCAAACGTCAAGTGTTCGTATAGTTGTATTGGTGGTCGATAGAACTTGAGGGAATATGTGTTCTACCTTTAGCTCCTCGTTGGGTTTGACACTCTTATTTATCGAAAAAGACTACAAAAGATCCCCTATACTTGTGGGTTATCAAGATCCTCCATAAGCTTCAGAGTGACATTTCCGTAGGATTTGTCCCTGTTCATGCTCAGGTACACAACGTCTAATAATACCACCTACTCCTTCTTTATAAAGATGTGGGTCATCCCAAAAATAATGTCTTAAATCATAGAAGATTTTTTTTTCTTTTGTTGATACGTAAAGGTAGGTGGTAAATATTTAGCAACAATGTAATTAGCTTAGTCAGCATACCAAGGAGTACTATGAGCAACATTTATTGCAGCTAACTGCTTATCAGGAAAACTATCATCAATAGGTAGTGGGTCATTAGGCACATTTTCAAGCCTAGGTAAATTATCAGCTACGGGGTTCTCAGCTCCTTTTCTATCAATGATATGTAAATCAAATTCTTGTAACAAGAGAACCCATTGAATAAGTCTAGGTTTAACATCTTTCCTTTCCATAAGATATTTAATAGCAGCATGATCGATGTGAACAATTACTTTGGAATCAACAATATAAGGTCTAAATTTATCACAAACAAACTTCACTGCTAAGAATTCTTTTTCAGTAGTAGCATAGTTTCGTTGAGCACTGTCTAGAGTTTTACTAGCATAATGAATAACATTCAATTTCTTATCAACTCTTTGTCCTAGAACAACACCAAGAACATAATCACTAGCATCACACATAATTTCAAAAGGCAAGTTCCAATCAGGTGGTTGAACAATAGGTGCAAAAATTAAGGCTTTCTTGAGTGTTTCAAAGGCTTCTAAACAATCATCATAAAAAACAAAAGGAATATCCTTTTGCAAAAGATTCGTAAGAGGCCTAGAAATCTCCTATAGAAACCATCATGACCTAAGAAACTACGAATACCTTTTACATCTTTAGGACATGTCATTTTCTCAATTGTGTCAACCTTAGCTTTGTCCACTTCAAATACCTCTTTCAGAAATTTTATGACCCTAGACAATGCCTTCATTAACCATAAAGTGGCACTTCTCCCAATTCACAACAAGATTTGTTTGTTCACATCTCTGCAAAACTCGATCAAGATTGCTTAAACAATCATCAAAAGACTTCCCATAAACAGATAAGTCATCCATGAAAACCTCAACAATCTTTTCACAAAAGTCAGAGAATATAGCAGTCATACATCTTTGAAAAGTAGCAGGTCTGCATTACATAAACCGAAGACATACGTCTATAAGCATAGGTTCCAAAGGGACAAGTAAAAGTGGTCTTTTCTTGATTAGATTGAGAAACATGTATTTGTGAAAAACCAGAATATCCATCAAGGAAGCAAAAGTGTGTGTGCTTAGACAATCTTTCAAGCATTTGATCAATAAAAGGCAGAGGGTAATGATCTGTTCTAGTTGCTTTGCTTATTTTTCTAAAATCAATTACCATTCTATAGCCTGTAACAATTCTTTGTGGAATAAGTTCATTCTTATCATTAGGAACAACAGTTATACCTCCTTTCTTAGGGACACAATGAACAAGACTTACCCGTGTACTATCAGCTATAGGATAGATTATACCCGCTTCCAGAAGTTTTAAGATTTCCGTTCTTACCACTTCCTTCATTTTTGGATTTAACCGATGTTGGTGATCAACAACGGGTTTAGCATCAGGTTCCATATTAATTTTGTGCTAACATAGAGTTTGACTAATGCCCTTTAAATCATCAAGAGTATATCCAATAGCAGCTCGGTGCTTCCTTAGAACTTTTGATAATCTTTCTTCTTCATGTTCTGAAAGGTTAGCACTAATAATAACATGATATATATTTTTCTCATCAAGATAAGCATATTTCAAAGTGTCTGGAAATTGTTTTAATTCAAACATAGGATCACCTTTAGGTGGAGGAGGACCTCCTAGAGTTTCAATAGGCAAATTGTGTTTAAGCAGAGGACGCTGTTCAAAGAAAATCTTATCTATTTCATTTCTTTCATGCATATGTAAATCATTTTCATGGTCTAGCAAATATTGTTCTAAAGGATCAGTAGGAGGTACAGCAATAGAAGCAAGACCAATTAATTCATCTTTACTAGGCAATTCTTTTTCATGAAGCTTTCTACTAAACTTGGAAAAATTAAACTCATGAGAGTCATCACCAAAACTAACACCGACAATTTGCTTCTCATAGTCAATTTTAGCATTAACGTTTTTAAGAAAGGTCTACCAAAGATAATGGGACAAAAGTCATCTTGTGGGGAACCAAGAACAAGAAAATCAGTAGGATATTTTATTTTCCAACACAAGACTTCAACATCTCTAACAATCCCAATTGGTGATATAGTGTCTCTATTAGCAAGTTTAATAGTAGCATCTATGTCTTCTATCTCTGCAGGTGCTATGCCATTCATAATTTCTTGATACAAAGTGTAAGGAATAGCACTCACGCTAGCACCTATGTCACATAAACCATGATAATAGTGATCTCCTATTTTAACTTAGACAACGGGCATGCCAACAACAGGTCTATGTTTATCCTTTTGATCAGGTTTGGCAATTCTAGTAGCTTCTTCACAGAAGTAAATAACATGCCAATCCATATATTCTTCCAAAAGATCTTTAACCATAACAATACTAGGTTCTAGTTTAATTTGTTCATCAGGTTTAGGTGTTCTAATATAGATTTTGTTGACCACGGTTGAAACTTTAGCATGTTTCTTTATCCTTACAGGGAAAGGTGGTTTCTCAATGTAAACAGAAGGAACAACTGGATCAACATTGTAAAGTATAGTTTCTTCTTTAATTGGTACCTGTTCTTTGATTTCTTCTTTAATAGGTGGGTGAAATTTAAACCACTTCTCTTTAGGGAGATCAACATGAGTAGCAAATGATTCACAAAAGGAGGCTACTATCTCAGAGTCAAGTCCATATTTAGTGCTAAACTTTTGAAAATCATCGGTATCCATAAAAGATTTAACACAATCATACTTAAGTTTGACTCTTTACCTTCTTTGAGTTCCCAATCTCCAGAGTTGCATTTAATTCTTTACAAAAGATCCCACCGGAATTCAATAGTCTTCTTCATAAAAGAACTAGCACAAGAAGTATCAAGCATGGTTTGATCATTACGAGAAACCCGAGCATAAAAGTTCTGGATAATAATTTCTCTTGAGAGCTCATGATTGGGGCATAAATGTAACATTGACTTAAGCCTCCCCCAAGCTAGAGCGATACTTTCTCCTTCACGAGGCCAAAAATTATATATATAAATCCGATCACGATGAACTAGATGCATAGGATAATTTTTTTGATGGAACTCCAATTTCAAATGATTCCAATTCCAAGATCCAATATCATCGCATAGCCTATACCATGACAATGCTTTTCCCTTCAAAGATAAAGGAAAAACATTTTTCATAACTTCATCTCCGGGTAAACCTGCAAGCTTGAACAATCCACAAATTTGTTCTACATATATCAAGTGCATATCAGGATGTTCGGTTCCATCTCCTACATAAGGATTAGCTAGCAGTTGTTCTATCATACCCGAAGGAATTTCATATTCAATATTTTCAGTGGGTGCAGTAGGTTGAGGGGTAGCTAATTTTGGTTCCGGTCGAGGTGAAGATACTCCGAACAAACCCCTCAAAGGATTTTTTTTCCCATAGTAACAAGTGACAATAAATTTCAGCACACTATATAAATATTTCCTTACCAAATTCCACTTACCAAAGGCGCTTCACTCCCCAGCAACGGTGCCAGAAAATAGCCTTTATGACCCACAAGTATAGGGGATCAATTGTAGCTCTTTTCGATAAGTAAGAGTGTCGAACCCAATGAGGAGCAGAAGGAAATGACAAGTGGTTTTTAGCAAGGTGATGTCTGCAAGTGCTGAAATTGTAAGTAACAGAGTAGTCTGATAGCAATATAATTTGTGACGAGCAAGTAACGATAGTAGTAACAAAAGTGCGGCAAGGTAGCCCAATACTTTTGAGGCAAAGGACAGGCCAAAACGGTCTTTTATGATAAGCAAAGCATTCTTGAGGATACACGGGATTTTCATCTAGTCACTTTCATCATGTTGGCTTAATTCGTGTTCGGTACTTTGATAACTTGATATGTGGGTGGACCGGTGCTTAGGTGTTGTTCTTAGTTGAACAAAACTCCTACTTATGATTAACCCTCCCGCAAGCATCCACAACTACGAGAAAAGTATTAAGAATAAATTCTAACCATAGCATTAAACTTTTGGATCCAATCGGTCCCTTACGGAATGGCGCATAAACTAGGGTTTAAGCTTCTGTCACTCTCGCAACCCATCATCTAATTGATACTCCACAATGCATTCCCTTAGTCCTAAATATGGTGAAGTGTCATGTAGTCGACGTTCACATGACACCACTAAGGGAATCACAACATAGATACTATCAAAATATCGAACACCTATCAAGTTCACATGATTACTTGCAACATGATTTCTCCCGTGACCTCAAGAACAAAAGTAACTACTCACAAATGATAATCATGCTCAAGATCAGAGGGGTATTAAATAGCATATTGGATCTGAACATATAATCTTCCACCAAATAAACCATATAGTAATCAACTACAAGATGTAATCAACACTACTAGTCACGCACAGGCACCAATCTATAGTTCCGGTAACAAGATTGAACACAAGAGATTAACTAGGGTTTGAGATGAGATAATGCTGTTGAAGATGTTGATGGAGATTGCCCTCCCCAAGATGGGAGAGTTGTTGGTGATGATGATGACGATGATTTCCCCCTCCGGGAGGGAAGTTCCCTCGGCGGAATCGCTCCGTCGGAGGGCAAAAGTGCTCCTGCCCAAGTTCCGCCTTGAGACGGTGGCGCTCCATCCCGAAAGTCCTCTCCTGATTTTTTCTAGGTCAAAATGACTTATATACCAGAAGATGGGCACCGGAGGTGGGCCTGGGTGAGCACAACCCACCAGGGCGCGCCTGGGCTCCCTAGCGCGCCTAGGTGGGTTGTGCCCACCTGGTGGGCCCCCTCTGGTAGTTATTTGCTCCAATATTCCTCATATATTTGATAAAAAATCTCTATGAAGTTTTAGCTTTTTTGGAGTTTTGCAGAATAGGTGGCCTCACATAGCTTTTCCAGGTCCAGATTTCCAGCTGCCGGACTTCTCCCTCTTTGTGTGTACCTTGCATATTATGAGAGAGAAGGCATTAGAATTACTCCAAAATCATTATTATGGATAAAAACATCATACATAATAGTAAGAAAACATGATGCAAAATGGACGTATCACCCTCGAATGATCCCTCAAACGGAAGACCAAAAGCATGACCTCTCTACTTGGTTGCAAGCGTACGGTCTTCACGATCCGGCAACGCTTCGCCGTCCAAAGCTAATCACCGCTAAAGAATTAGAGGGGGAGATTAGAACCTCACCAGGCTTCTAATTATGAGGATCAGAGGATCTAGGTCAAGATCTAATTTATCAACTAGGATCAACAAGAACTAGAACTAGAGGAGGCTCCCAAAACTTGTATATATATCAAATAGTGTCAATACCTCAAGTATATATAGGTTGAGAGGGGAGGAAGGGGTGCCACACAAGGGAAGGAATCCTCCTCCCCTCCAAAGTCCAATTCGGCCTCCCTCAAGGGGAAAAGGGGGCGCCACCCCTACATGGGCCTTTGTGGCCCGATTCTCCCTCTGCCACTTGGCCTTTTTAGGTCCATTGATATTAAATTAAGTATAAAAGCCCTCTAACAATTACTAGAGCATATTATATATAATCTAACATCACCAAAAACATTTTCCACCTATATATTAATTATTGATAATACCCGGTATTGCCCAATAAACTTCCAAACCCTTCCGGTGACCCCGAAACGCTTCTGGTTCCTCTTTGGACTATTTCAGATTTTAATGAAAAAATCCACAAATAAATCCTTGGTACTCTCATCCTACAAACATTCAACAGATCGTGATTACCTTAATCTTGTGACCTCGTAGGTTCGGTAAATCATAGACATGAATGAAACTCCTTTGTTCAATGACCCATAGTAGAACTGTGGATGTCCATATCGATCCTATGATTAAGGAATGACATTCGAGTGAAACTTTGGTTATTATGTGATGTTACCTTTCCTTCATGATACTTTACAAAACCCGGTGTGCATCGATATCCTCCTAAGTCATGCACATGCTCAAAATACCGTTGATCACATTGCCGATTTTGCTCTTCTTTCCCGTTGAAGTATTCCGACACCTTTGTGACATAGTCACCTGTGTCTGGCTAGACAATGATGGATTCCATCACACCGAGAAGCACTCTCCATCATCAAAGGAGAAAATCCTACTCTCGAGCTATCTAGTCCATTATCAAACTTTCCAATGAACCCGTAAGTTGTCGTTATGATCATCGTGTTACTAATGACGTTTGAGCAACCCCAAAGTCCACCGTATGGCGGGAAGCGACTATGATACTCTCATGGTCTGAGGAACTAAAACACATACTAACACTCTGTGTTATAACAATTGATTTCAGACAATATTATCTCAAAGCATAACAAACAAGATTGGGTCGACTCAATATGATCGTTCTTCTAATGTTATACTCTCAACGTTGTTTCAGGACTATTGTTACACTTAACGATATCCTGAGATTCGGAAAACATGATCATCATCAACACTTGAGCCAGTCTTAGAGGCAAGACCAGGAACCTATACTTTATCGTTTATCATTTCACACGCGCATATGAGTTTTCCATTGAATCACATATTCCAGTATCACAACAATTATAGCATGGAATATAAACTCTTAATTATGAAAAATGTAAATATAATAATACAATATTATTACCTCTAGGGCATAAATTTCCAACAATCTCCCACTTGCACTAGAGTCAATAATCTAGCTGCATAGTCCATTTAACACCTTGGCTTTATGTGGTGTTCCTCATGCTTTGTTTGTGGTAGAGCCTTCATCATTAGTTTTGACATATTCAAAACCTTGCAATATTTGTGTTACTCATGTCTGATCTTGATTCCTTTTCCTTATGAACAATGCCTAATATAGTGTCATTGGTTTCACTGCACTTGGTATCACACCAACTCTGTCAAGACACTGCTTATTTAACATAGTATCATTGGTTTTATTTAAACTTACTATTAGTCCAACTCACATCAAGACACTTCTTAATGATCTATATTCATAATATAGTAATATTGGTTTTATCATACTTAGGATCATATCAAGACTCTTCTTGATTTCTGTGAGGCCTCGAATTCAATCGTACACGAATCATACACGCAAATGTGTACGATCAAGATCAGGGACTCGCGGGAAGATGTTACAACAGAACAGTAGACACAAGTTAAAATAATACAAGCTTTATATTACAAGCCAGGGGCCTCGAGGGCTCGAATACATAAGCTCGAAACACAAGAGTCAGCGAAAGCAACAATATCTGAGAACAGACATAAGTTAAACAAGACTATCTTAAGAAGGCTAGCACAAAAGCAACAAGGATCGAAAAGGCAAGGCCTCCTGCCTGGGACCTCCTAACTACTCCTGGTCGTCGACGGTCTCCATGTAGTAGTAGGCTCTGTCAGGGGAGTAGTAGATGTCGGCGGTGGCATCTAGCTCCTGGGATCCACCATCTGGTCGCAGCAACTGAGGATAGGGGAAAAATAGGTAGCAAAGCAACCGTGAGTACTCATCCAAAGTACTCGCACGCATCGGATCTATACAAAGTATGCATGGGCATCAAGGGAAGGGAAGTATATGTGGACTGAACTATAGAATGCCAGAATAGAGGGGAATGCCTAGCCTATCAAAGGCTAGCATATTCAAGCATGTTGCAACATTCAGAAGAGTACAAAATAGCATATTATAATTAACAAGCATGTTGTAGTAATTACGCCTAGAGATCCTTTCTCGACTCCCCGCGAGAAAGCAATCCCAAAGCCAACATATCCATCTCATGTCTCAAGTATCCATTTCTAGTTGTAATAGACTAGGATACAACTCCGAGCGTCATTATCGTGGACATGGCTATTCGAATAGACAACTTCCCTGCAAGGGTGCACCACATTACCCAACACACTTGATTACTCTGGCCGGACACACTTTCCTGGGTCATGCCCAGCCTCGGAATATCAACACGTCGTAGTCCTACCTAGGATCCGCAGAGAGGTCCTCGCCGGTCTACATCCTAAGCGCTCTGGGGTCTTGGGCTCATCGCCCTTTGCACTCCGGGTCGTTGTGTGCAGGGTGAATACTAGCGCCACCTCTGTCATGTATGGCATGATCCAACCATGCCACAATGCTGAACTGGATGTCTGACAGAGCTTTCAGAAGAAACGTATGACGCCGAGTGCCCATAACTGATCCCGCGTGGCGGTTAGTGCGTATAGGCCAGTGGCTAAATTAGATCAAATACCCAAACCCTTAGTGTATTGGGAGCTCGCGGAGACGAGCAGAGACTCATGATCATGTGACTCCATCGTGCCATCTCGAGGAAATAAGGCAAGGGCTAGGGCCAACCCTCTTTCTCTAGGGCGGTCTACCTGCCCGGGCATGCCTCGTAATTATCTCGCGGGTACCCTCTAGGTCAACCCAAATATCCAGAGACTGTCGGGAACTCAGGTCCACCTCTACCGGGTTGGTACTGCCTGTCCCTTTAGTCCTATAGTAACAGTAACTCTTGTGGGTACCCCCACGGTCAACCCGACTTCACATATCTCGCGGGTACCCCTCAGGGCTGACCTGACTTAATATGGTCCTGGGGTAAAGCCAAGGTAACCGTGTGTCCATAACATCAAGGGGGAATCCACGGAATCACCCTCGATGGAATCCACTTGATGTAATCGTCAAGATGAACTTAGGAGGAATCACCCTCGAGGTTCACACTTGAGGTGTTGCATGATAGAGTCGTATCGGGCGTTGTGAAGGAGGAATCACCCTCGATAGACCACGACCGATTAGATGCGCTAGAGAGTTATCATCAGGAGTGTGTTACGAGGTATCGCCCTCGGCACTCGATAGTAGCTATGTAGAGTCATACAATTAAAGAGGATGTGAGATTATGTGTAGGGCTCTGGACGTCGATCACGTTGATCAAGTCATCGGTCATCAAGCCGGGGCAACTAGGACAAGATGAGGGGTCACTGATGGATCACTATCCAACCTATACTATGTAGTTTAGGATAAGTAGGTAAGGTACAAGAGAAGGTTACAAAAGCAGGCTATGCATCGGAATAAGA
The DNA here is from genome assembly GCF_018294505.1 of Triticum aestivum. Classification (NCBI taxonomy): domain Eukaryota; kingdom Viridiplantae; phylum Streptophyta; class Magnoliopsida; order Poales; family Poaceae; genus Triticum; species Triticum aestivum. The sequence continues at coordinate 323,424,363 of NC_057797.1, forward strand.
GCAATCAAATATAGTAGCAAATTCTAATGCAAGCATGAGAAATAATGAAATGGGCGATATAGGAATGATCAAGGGGGGTTTTGCTTGCCTGAAAGATCTGCTGAAAAGGAAGAAGGGTCGTCAATGACGTAGTCAATCACAAGGGCAGCGGTGGTCTCTTGGTATATCGATACGTCCATTTTGCATCATGTTTATCTACTGTTATTTATTATGTTTTTATGCATAATAATTCTTTTGGGTTATTCTAATGCCTTTTCTTTCATAATATGCAAGGTTTATACGAGGGAGAATGTAGGCAGCTGGAATTCAGGACCTGAAAAAGCTACATCAGAGTTACCTATTCTGCACATCTCCAAATGAGCTGAAACTTTACGGAGAATTGTTTTGGAATATATGATGAATATTGGAGCACATAACTACCATAGGGGCCCACCAGGTGGGCACAACCCACCTGGGTGCGCCAGGGAGGCCACGCACGCCCTGGTGGGTTGTGCCCTCCTCAGCCCACCTCCGGTGCCCCTGTTCTGGTATATAAGTCATTTTTACCTAGAAAAAATAAAGAGAGGACTTTCGGGACGGAGCGCCGCCGTCTCGAGGCGGAACTTGGGCATGAGCTCTTTTGCCCTCCGGTGGAGCGATTCCGCCGGGGGAACTTCCCTCCCGGAGGGGCAAATCATCGTCATCACCATCACCAACAACCCTCTCATCTTTGGGAGGGCAATCTCCATCAACATATTCAACATCACCATCTCCCCTCAAATCCTAGTTCATCTCTCGTGTTCAGTCTTTTTACCGGAACCTCAGATTGGCACCTGTGGGTGACTAATAGTGTTGATTACATCTTGTAGTTGATTACTATATGGTTTATTTGGTGGAAGATTATATGTTTAGATCCATTATGCTATTTAATACCCCTCTGATCTTAATTATGATTATCATTTGTGAGTAGTTACTTTTGTTCTTGAGGTCACAGGAGAAATCTTGTTGCAAGTAATCATGTGAACTTGATATGTGTTTGATATTTTGATGGTATGTATGTTGTGATTCCATTAGTGGTGTCATGTGAACGTCGACTACATGGCACGTCACCATATTTGGGCCTAAGGGAATGCATTGTGGAGTAGTTATTAGATGATGGGTTGCTAGAGTGATAGAAGCTTGAACCCTAGTTTATGCGCTACTTCGTCAGGGATCGATTTGGATCCAAAAGTTTAATGCTATGGTTAGATTTTATCTTAATAATTTTCTCGTAGTTGTGGATGCTTGCGAGGGGGTTAATCATAAGTAGGAGGTTTATTCAAGTAAGAACAACACCTAAGCACCGATCCACCCACATATCAAATTATCAAAGTAGCGGACACGAATCGAATCAACATAATAAAAGTGACCAGATGAAATTCTCGTGTACCGTCAAGAACGCTTTCCTTATTATAAGAAACCATTTTGGCTTGTCCTTTGCCATAGAAGGATTGGGCTACCTTGCTGCACTTCACTTATCGCTACTGTTACTTACTCATTACAAATTGCCTTGCTATCAAACTATCTGTTACCGACAATTTCAGTGCTTGCAGAAATTACCTTACTGAAAACCACTTGTCATTTCCTTCTGCACCTCGTTGGGTTCGACACTCTTATCGAAAGGACTACAATTGATCCATATACTTGTGGGTCATCATCTACCAGAGTAGAAGAGGGGGAAGAAATAGTAAATACAAAGCACACAGATGCATGACATGACAATAGGCAGAGCTAGGGTTGTTCTAACGCAGTACTACACGATACCGACGCAAGGGGAAAACACCCGAGAATATTTTCCCAAAGTTTGGCATTTTGGACAAATGAACGAGAGGGGACAGTTCCACGTTCGCTATGCTGGGGGCATGTGACAGATGAATGGAAGGCATATTCGGATTCGTCATATTTTTCTGAGCAACTTTCATATATAAAACTTTTTCATCCGAGCTACGGATTAATTTCTATTAATTTTTCCAAAGATTTAAACAATTTCTTATTTTTGGTTTTAATTTAATTCGAAAACAAATTAATATTTAATTGATATGGGTACATATAAGTGTACCCAGCAAATGCAACACAGAGGCTGACTGGTCGGTCTAGTCAGCCTTATCCACAGGAACCGTGGAGGGTCCCACCTGTCATTAGCTCAACCATTTAATCACAGGTTAAAATTAACGCGGGGTTAATTGGAGGGCAGGCCCCACATGTCAGGGACTAATTAGGTTAGTTAATTAGTCAATTTAATTAAGTTGTGGTTAATTAGGGGGCGGGGCCCCAGTGTGAGTGAGGGGCGAGGGGTTTAGTGGTTAATAGCCCGGGGCCTACACATTAGTGGGCCAGGGGGTGGTGGCGCACTGGCGGCGATGCCTCGTCGACCAAAACTGCCGTGGAGTGGCTCGGGCATTGCCAGAATTCACGTAGAAGGCGCGGATTGGGGAGATGCTTGGCGCGTTCAAACGTGGGCTTGATGCCGCGTCGGATGAGGTCGGCGGGGAGGCTGGAGGTGGACTGTGGCGACATTGGTGACAAGATGCGGTGGAAGCGGCCGCGGGAGAGGATGAAACCGATGAAGCAAAGCACGGCAAGGCCAGCGGGCGACGGTGTTGGGTTGCTGGGGAGGCACTAAGCACGATGCCGTGCTCGGTCACAGGTTACGAGGTTCCTAGCTATGGTGACTACGGAACAGGGTGGCGGTGAGTCGAGCAACCACGACGAGGCGAGCTAGGGAGGAGCTGGAGCTTAGGCAGAGAGGGGAAGTGGAGGAGAGCTCGGGGTGGTGTGGCAGGGGAGGCCACCGAACTCGGGGAATCACTGGAGGCGGTGAGGTCCGGTGGGGCAGAGGTTGAAGACGGAGTCGAGGAGCTCGATGCGGAGGTCTTGAGCTCCAATGGGTGGCCTCGAGCGACATAGGAGACGACGGCGGATCTCCAGGACACCACGACGCGGTGAGGGGCAGCCGATGGCCGCGCGGGTGGCTAGGCAACGGCGATAGCAGTGGTTTTTGGGCGGGTTCGAGAGAGGGAGAGCATGGGAGAGAGGGTGGAAGAGATCTGGGGGCTAGGGTTCGCCCAAAGGGGCGCGGGGTGACCTAGTAGGTCGCTAGGGTCCTCATATGGCCGTCGCGTGCGCATCCATGCCCACGGACGTTGTGCATGCGGCTACCACTCCTGGGTGAACGAGGAGGACGAAGATGAGGGGTTTGGTGGGCTGGGCCTGCACTATGGCCACTAGGGTCCAGTGCAGCAGTAGCAGTTCCTCTACTTCTTTTCTCTTTCTAAAACTTTTCTATTTTCTATTTCTGTTTTATGTTTTCTATTTTAGTTTCATTTATTTTTAGTTTAATAAAATACAAAACCAACTCCTAATTTAGTGTTATGACTTAGCCCACTGCCACAAAAAGTTTAACTCCCAAATGAAATAGTTTAACATTTTAGAAATTACAAAAGGCATTTAATTAATTGTTTTAGCTACTGTTTTATTTATTTTAGGGTATTTAAATAGTTTATAAAAATGTGGTTTCTTCACCAATATTTTCTATGCATAATAACACATGTAGAACACTTTAGTTTTAACATTTTGAAAACTTTAAACTTTAACTTTATTTTAAATTTGAATATGAATCAGTTTTGAATCAAGTGAGATTAGCAACAGTAACAGTGATGACTAGGCGCCATTAGCATGGTATTACTATAGCTTAATTATCCGAGCGTTACAAATCTCCTCCATTACAAGAAATCTCGTCCCGAGATTTAGGAGGTAGACGGAAACAAAGCGGGGTATTCATCACGAAGATGATCCTCGCATTCCCATGTGGCCTCATCTTTAGAATGATTTGACCACTGGACTTTAAGAAATTTGATAGCCCTTTGATGGATGCGTCGTTTAGCTTGATCGAGAATGCGGATCGGATGCTCTCTGTAAGTGAGCTCATCATGCAGGGGTTGGGCTTTATAAGCCATGGGGTTGTGGCAATAAGACTTGCGACTCAGGGCATCGGCCATGACATTAGCCTTGCCAGGGGTATAAGAAATACCATAGTCATAGTCTGTAATTACTTCCATATATCGCTGCTGATGGAGATCCAAATCTAGCTGAGTAACAGATACTTTAGACTTTGATTATCGATGAAGATCTCGCAACGATTACCAAGAAGGAAATGTCACCGCAACTTTAGTGCAAATTTAACAACAACAAGTTCAAGGTCATGGACTGGGTAGTTCTTCTGGAAAGACACCTTGGAATTCACCAACAACCAGAGCTTTTTTAATTCTCATAAGAGGAGAAGCGTTTAACACATTCAAGGAATAAATTCGTGCTTCGACATTTTGAACAAGATGAGCATGGTAGCTTACTATCTCCTTTGAAGGATGTAGTAGATGGACGTTTTTAGTGGCGCAAATGATAGAAGCGGTACATGTTTTCAATCTCTCCATTCCCAGAGTGTGGTCAATTTTGGAAGACTTCAAAACAATGGGGGAAACATGGCATTCCCACCCTTCAATTTCAATGGGGACATTGTGACTAACCACGGTGGTCCGCTATTGGCTCGGGGAATCCAGCTTGGAATCCCGACCAAGTGATGGAGGTTCCAACAGGTAAGGAATGCATGTGGCTATCCCACCATTGAGCAGCGGGACCTTTCAAGTAGTAAGCCACAAAAGTGACATAGTTGGCAGGGGCTACATCAGCAGACTCTAGCTCGAAAGTGATGTCACCGAGCCAGTCATGAGCATCAAGGGGCTGAGTTGACGTGCGGTAGATGACAGGGTTGAGACGCGCAAAGTCTTGTAGAGTTACTGGGGCCATTTGCTGGTTCATATTGGGGCGCGGAAACTGAGCCATGACATTTTCCATAAACCGACGATTCAACTCAAACTGTTGTATCAATCGGACCATGTGTTCGGGAGGTGGTGGATTGTCGCCACCACGGCCACGACCAGCGGGTCTAACCATCCTTCTTAAATGAAACAGGGGGTAGTTTAGCAAGGTGTGGAGCAAGTGTATGGATTCATTCATGAGGTAACCTGAACAATGAGCAAAGGCGCAGTATGTACAAAGCAATAGTCATTGAATACATACAGATACATATATAGAGCCAATTGCACGCTGTTAGCTTGAGTTTGGACAAGAGAAAAACCCTAGACATACTAGGCGGCACGCATGCATGTGATGGAGGGATACAACAATGGGACATAACAAAGGCTACATCAACGTCGGAGAAAACCACTAGAGTGAGGGATTTGCAAGTGACGACGCAGGGTGCCCTCGATATGAGGATCCTGCGGTCAGTGAACACTGTGAAGAAGATCTTGGCCCTCACTTCAAGAAAGGAGTAATACAAACATACGGGTGGGTGTGATCACGAGAAACATAGGTTAGAGTTAGCAAATCATTTAACCCGAATAGAAGAGAGATCATAATCTCAGAGTAAGGACGAGGAATAAAAGATCCTAATCCCATCCATTGATGACGTGGCCCCGTAAGCCACACAACCATGTTAGTAAAACAGTTTTCCAAAGACTAGACTCAACTTCGGCCAAGGAGTTGGAAAGAGGGTTCCTACAGGCAGTCGACTTTGATACCAACTTGTGACGCCCCCGATTCAATCATACACGAATCATACACGCAAATGTGTACGATCAAGATCAGGGACTCACAGGAAGATATCAAAACACAACTCTAGACACAAATTAAAATAATATGAGCTTTATATTACAAGCCAGGGACCTTGAGGGCTCGAATACATAAGCTCGAAACACAAGAGTCAGCGGAAGAAACAATATCAAAGAAAAGACATAACTTAAACAAGACTGCCTTAAGAAGGCTAGCACAAAAGCAACAATGATCGAAAAGGCAAGGCCTCCTACCTGGGACCTCCTAACTACTCCTGGTCGTCGATGGTCTCCATGTAGTAGTAGGCTCCGTCGGGATAGTAGTAGATGTCGGCGGTGGCATCTGACTCCTAGGATCCACCATCTGGTTGCAGCAACCGAGTATAGGGGGAAAAGAGGTAGCAAAGCAACTGCGAGTACTCATTCAAAGTACTTGCAAGCATCAGTGCTATACTAAGTATGCATTGGTATCAAGGGAAGGGATGTATTTGTGGACTGAACTGCAGAATGCCAAAATAGAGGGGAAGGCCTAGCCTATCAAAGACTAGCATCTTCAAGCATGTTGCAACATTCAGAGTACGAAATCACAAATTATAATTAACAAGCATGTTGTAGTAATAACGCACAGAGATCCTTTCTCGACTCCTTGTGAGAAAGCACCCTAGAGCTAATATATCCATCTCATGTCTCAAGTATCCATTTCTAGTTGTAATAGATCGACATACAACTCTGAGCGTCCATTATTGTGGACACGTCTATTCGAATAGATAACTTCCCTCTAGGGGTGCAGCACATTACCCAACACGCTTGATTACTCTGTCCAGACACACTTTTCGGGGTCATGCCCGGCCTCGAAAGATCTACACATCGTAGTCCTACCCAGGCTTCGTAAAGAGGTCCCTGCCATTCTACATCCTAAGCGCTCCGGGATCTTTTGCCCATCTCCCTTTGCACTCCGGGTCGTTGTGTGGAGGGTGAATACTAGTGCCACCTCTGTCATGGATGGCATGATCTGACCGTGCCACAATCCTGAATTGGATGTGTGACAGGGCTTTCGGAAGAAAAGTACGACGCCGAGTGCCCATAACTGATCCCGCGTGGCGGTTAGTGCGTATAGGCCAGTGGCCAACTCAGATCAAATACCCAAACCCTTAGTGTATTGGGAGCTCGCGGAGACGTGCAGACTCATGATCATGTGACCTTGTTGTGCCGTCTCGAGGAAATATGACAAGGGCTAGGCCCAACCTTCTTTCTCTAGGGCGGTCTACCTGCCTGGCCGTGCCTCGTAATTATCACGCGGGTACCCTCCAGGTCAACCTGACGATCCAGAGACTCTCGGGAACTTAGGTCCACCTCTAACGGGCTGGTACCGCCTGTCCCGCAGTAATAGTAACTCTCGCGGGTACCACCACGGTCAACCCGACTTCACATATCTCACGGGTACCCCACGGGGCCGACCCGACTTTAACATGGTCCTGGGGTGAAGCCAAGGTAACCGTGTGTCCATAACATCAAGGGGGAATCCAAGGAATCACCGTTCATGGAATCCACTTGATCTAATCATCAAGGTGAACTTAGAAGGAATCACCCTAGAAGTTCACACTTGAGGTGTTGCACGACAGAGTCGTATCGGGCATGGTGAAGGAGTAATTGTCACAGCCCTAGACCAGTCCTTGTTTGACCTTGTTTGCATCCATGCATCATGTCTAAAGTTATGTGAAATTGAAATGGGGATTGTTCCAAACCCTAGCACCAGAATTAAATCAACTAGGTTCAACTTTAAAAAACATTTTCAATGAACCCAAAGTGCCTCAAGAAAAGTTCATGATTTTTGGTTTAGGTAGAAACCTCTTCCAAAAATGATAAATACATATTTCTAGGACACTTTTGGATTTTTGGGTTAACTCATATTGTATTTGAGTTGGGGCTATAAATTCCTATAAAATATTTGGTAGATCCAAATATTCTGAAACTTGGTGAGGGCCTCTGGTTTAAATTAGATAGTGGCCACAAAAGTTTTCAGGATTTTATAAAGTGATTTAGTATTTTTCCTAAATCAGAAACAAGTTACAAAAAATAGAAAAATAAATAAATTTGAAAGAAATAGAAAGCAGAGAGAGAGAGTTACCTTTGGCCCATGACTGTAGCAAGCCCACTGGGCCATGCCAGTCGTCTTCCTCCTTGGACAGTAGGACAGAGGCGTGTGCCTCGCGCACGCGCGCACGCGCCCCCGGCCACCTCCTGCTTGCCGCCTCCCCCTGGACCTCCTGGACGACGCCACACACGCCGCGTGCGCAACCCTCTCTCCCTCGCCCATTTTCCCCTCTCTTCTGAAGAACACGAGCTTGACTGAGCGAGCTCGCCGACGCCGATTGCCGTACCCGTGGCCATCGTCCACCCCTCGCCCCGCCGATGCTTCTAGAAGAACCGCCGCGCCTTCCTCTTCATCTCCACCAACCCACGCGACGCCGGGTGCACCGCAACGTCATCTCCGCCGCCTTCATCGCCTCATCAGTCCGGTGATCACCACGGTCGATTCGTCGTCGACAATGCCTCCCTGACCTTGAGCTCGCGTTGTCGACCCCGCTGTGAGCTGCTGCTTCATCTCCCCCTTCTACCCTGCTCGCGCACGCCCACTAGCCATCGAGCCACCATGGCGGAGGCTCCCTGCCGTCGCCGGCCAAGTCGCCGCCATGGCCACAGGCGCTGCACCTCACAGCCGAGCATGCACTCGTGCTTAGGGCACTCCTAGAAAGCCTCCTAGCCCCTCAGCTTCCCCCCTAGCACACCGTATCGCGCTGCCCTTCTTCACCGAACTCCGACCGCCGCCCGGCTCATCGCCGCCACTGTTGCACGCTGTCCCAGCACCCACCGCGGCCACTAGTAGATGCGCCGTAGCGCAAGCTTTCGAACGCGCCCAGCCACGCGAGCTCCCATCACCGGAGTTGGCCGGACGGGCAACGCCGTCATGCTATGCTTAGCACCGGCATTTAGCCGTCGACGTGGCACCATAATTAGCGGTTAATGACCCCGCTAATTAACCCACACTCTCACTAACATGCAGGCCCCACTGCCTAACTAACCAGCTAACAAAAATATATTAAGATTAATCTAAACACAGTGGCCCCACGCTTCGGCGTTGACCTTGCTGACATGGCCATTGACTGGACCCACCTGTCTCTGACACAAAATGTCACTGGGTCATTGACCAGTGGGTCCCACTGGTCAGGTTTGACCTGGACCGTGCCCCGTTGACCTGCTGACGTCATGACGATGTCAGGCTGACGTAGTAATCCTTTTCTGGAATCTAAATAAATCTTAAATGGTTTATTTATTTCAAAAAATATCCAAAACTTTGAAAAATCATAGAAAATAATCTATAACTCCAATGGAAATAAGTTATATATTGAAAATGATCAAAAATATATGAAGAATCTGGTTATGCCATGTTCATGCATGTTTGAGCAAGTTAACATCACTGTTTAGGACAAACTATGTAAGTGGCATTTGATTATTCACATATGAAGTTTGAATTTGAACCTTGGGTTCAAACCAACTTCATCTAATCTGGAATCTAGTTGCATTAGCTCAAACAGAAGCATATTGCCATGTCATGATCATGCATCATATTGTTGCATTGCATTGATTGTGTCCTTCTCTGTTTGCTGGAAACCATCCCCTCTCAATAGACGATGTTTCCGACGACGTGATCGATGACACTGATGAAGAGCTATATTATCTTGAGGAGTGCCAGGCAAGCAAACCCCCCTTGTTCACTCCGATACAATCCCACTCTCTCGCTCCTGCTCTCTTTTACTGCATTAGGACAACAACAAGTCAACTGTTACATGCCGCGGTAGTTGAACCCCTTTCCTCTGCATGACATGTCATTGCCACAGTAAATAGATGAAACCCACTAGTATGAGTAGGAGTTGTTTGAGCCCTGATGTGCCTACTCATTCATGCTTGTTTGTCATGCCTGCTACTGCTTAGAGTTGAGTCAGGTCTGATTCATCGGGGATGAATTGGAATGGTGATGAACATGTCCTACTGTGTGTGAGCTAAGTGTGTGAACATGATTTGGTAAAGGTAGCGGTGAGAGGCCATGTAGGAGTACATGGTGGGTTGTCTCATTGAAACCGTCCTCAGGAACTGAGTTCCATGAACAGCTACTACCACTCATTGGGATCCTTAATTGACCCTCTCAACTTATTAACTTCCCTTGTCCTCTGTCCAGGAGTTGCAACTAGTTTCTGGTGTTTATAGGATATGTGTTGGAGGCTGTACATAGCGCTGACCCTAGGGGTGGGCTATGATGCGGTAGATACACCCTGGCACGATGTATCGGGTGCCCTTTTGGTGTCTCGGGAACCCTGCACACATTGTTTGGGGCTGTGAGCGAAACTCCGGCGGGATATCCTCGCCGATGGAACCCGAATAGACGATAAACCTGGACTAGAGACTTGTGTGGTTAGTTAGGTCGTGGCCGACACCCTCGCCAGGCTTCCGCTTGAAGGTTGCTGAGATACACGGCGTGTACATGGTGGTAAGTGGTGAGAGCTTGTGTGAAGAAGTACACCCCTGCAGGGTTAACATCATCTATACGAATAGTCATGTCCGCAAGAAAGGACTTCTGGGTTGCCTATACAGTTCATAGACAAGTGAAAGTGGATACTCTAAAATGCGCAAGATAAGCGTGAGTGCTATGGATGGCATTCTCGTAGGGAGACAGGAGCGGATCCATAGTGGTGTATTGATATGGTGAATATGTGGACTCGTGTGCGCCACCTCAAAAGAGTTACTTGCAGTCGTAGTTTAAGATAGCCAACGAGTCAAAGCTGGCTTGCTGCAGTTAAACTCCACCACCACCTTTGTTGATACCGATGCATATGTAGTTAGTTCCGATGTAAGTCTTGTTGGGTACATTTGTACTCACGTTTGCCTATTTTATGTTTTGCAGAGAGAGGTCAGTCTCGCTAGCAGTTCCGTGTGGACTTCGACGTTTAGCTTGATACCTCAGCTACGATCTTGTGCCCTCGGCAGGATCTGGTAGATAGTCAGGCTTCTCAGCCTTCTTCATTCGTAGATGTCTGTACCCAGACAAGTTAAGCTTCCGCATGTGCTTCTTGCTTGTATGCTCTGTATGTTGGGGTCATGAGACCCATGTTTGTAATGCTTGGCTCCTCGGAGCCTAATGAATAAATACTTTGAGTCGTAGAGTCTTGTTCTAATGCCATGTTGTATTTACACATATCGAGCATATTGTGTGTATGATTTGAAATGCTTGGTATGTGTGGGATCCGACAACCTAGTTGTTTATCCTTGGTAGCCTCTCTTATGGGGAAATGTAGTCTTGTGCTTCCATGAGCCATAGTAGTCCACTACAGCCCGGTTCACCGGAGTCCCGCTAGCCCAGCACTACTGCTCCGGAACACTTAACTGCCCGACATGTGATTCACTTTGTTCCTGTGTCTGTCCCTTCGGGGAAATGTCACGCGGTGACATCCGGAGTCCTGCCTAGCCTGCTATAGCCCGGTTCACAGGAGTCCTGTTAGCCTAGTGCTACAACCCGGATTCGCACGCTGCTGGCCGACATGCTCGATGTTGATTCATGTATGCCTGTCCCCATAAGTTAGTGCCACTTTGGGTTCATGACTAGTCATGTCGGCCCGGGTTCTTTGTCATATGGATGCTAGCGACACTATCATATACGTGAGCCAAAAGGCGCAAACGGTCCCGGGCCAGGTAAGGTGGCACTGCCTAACTAACCAGCTAACAAAAATATATTAAGATTAATCTAAACACAGTGGCCCCACGCTTCGGCGTTGACCTTGCTGACATGGCCATTGACTGGACCCACCTGTCTCTGACACAAAATGTCACTGGGTCATTGACCAGTGGGTCCCACTGGTCAGGTTTGACCTGGACCGTGCCCCGTTGACCTGCTGACGTCATGACGATGTCAGGCTGACGTAGTAATCCTTTTCTGGAATCTAAATAAATCTTAAATGGTTTATTTATTTCAGAAAATATCCAAAACTTTGAAAAATCATAGAAAATAATCTATAACTCCAATGGAAATAAGTTATATATTGAAAATGATCAAAAATATATGAAGAATCTGGTTATGCCATGTTCATGCATGTTTGAGCAAGTTAACATCACTGTTTAGGACAAACTATGTAAGTGGCATTTGATTATTCACATATGAAGTTTGAATTTGAACCTTGGGTTCAAACCAACTTCATCTAATCTGGAATCTAGTTGCATTAACTCAAACAGAAGCATATTGCCATGTCATGATCATGCATCATATTGTTTCATTGCATTGATTGTGTCCTTCTCTGTTTGCCGGAAACCATCCCCTCTCAATAGACGATGTTTCCGACGACGTGATCGATGACACTGATGAAGAGCTATATTATCTTGAGGAGTGCCAGGCAAGCAAACCCCCCTTGTTCACTCCGATACAATCCCACTCTCTCGCTCCTGCTCTCTTTTACTGCATTAGGACAACAACAAGTCAACTGTTACATGCCGCGGTAGTTGAACCCCTTTCCTCTGCATGACATGTCATTGCCACAGTAAATAGATGAAACCCACTAGTATGAGTAGGAGTTGTTTGAGCCCTGATGTGCCTACTCATTCATGCTTGTTTGTCATGCCTGCTACTGCTTAGAGTTGAGTCAGGTCTGATTCATCGGGGATGAATTGGAATGGTGATGAACATGTCCTACTGTGTGTGAGCTAAGTGTGTGAACATGATTTGGTAAAGGTAGCGGTGAGAGGCCATGTAGGAGTACATGGTGGGTTGTCTCATTGAAACCGTCCTCAGGAACTGAGTTCCATGAACAGCTACTACCACTCATTGGGATCCTTAATTGACCCTCTCAACTTATTAACTTCCCTTGTCCTCTGTCCAGGAGTTGCAACTAGTTTCTGGTGTTTATAGGATATGTGTTGGAGGCCGTACATAGCGCTGACCCTAGGGGTGGGCTATGATGCGGTAGATACACCCTGGCACGATGTATCGGGCGCCCTTTTGGTGTCTCGGGAACCCTGCATACATTGTTTGGGGCTGTGAGCGAAACTCCGGCGGGATATCCTCGCCGATGGAACCCGAATAGACGATAAACCTGGACTAGAGACTTGTGTGGTTAGTTAGGTCGTGGCCGACACCCTCGCCAGGCTTCCGCTTGAAGGTTGCTGAGATACACGGCGTGTACATGGTGGTAAGTGGTGAGAGCTTGTGTGAAGAAGTACACCCCTGCAGGGTTAACATCATCTATACGAATAGTCATGTCCGCAAGAAAGGACTTCTGGGTTGCCTATACAGTTCATAGACAAGTGAAAGTGGATACTCTAAAATGCGCAAGATAAGCGTGAGTGCTATGGATGGCATTCTCGTAGGGAGACAGGAGCGGCTCCATAGTGGTGTATTGATATGGTGAATATGTGGACTCGTGTGCGCCACCTCAAAAGAGTTACTTGCAGTCGTAGTTTAAGATAGCCAACGAGTCAAAGCTGGCTTGCTGCAGTTAAACTCCACCACCACCTTTGTTGATACCGATGCATATGTAGTTAGTTCCGATGTAAGTCTTGTTGGGTACATTTGTACTCACGTTTGCCTATTTTATGTTTTGCAGAGAGAGGTCAGTCTCGCTAGTAGTTCCGTGTGGACTTCGACGTTTAGCTTGATACCTCAGCTATGATCTTGTGCCCTCGGCAGGATCTGGTAGATAGTCAGGCTTCTCAGCCTTCTTCATTCGTAGATGTCTGTACCCAGACAAGTTAAGCTTCCGCATGTGCTTCTTGCTTGTATGCTCTGTATGTTGGGGTCATGAGACCCATGTTTGTAATGCTTGGCTCCTCGGAGCCTAATGAATAAATACTTTGAGTCGTAGAGTCTTGTTCTAATGCCATGTTGTATTTACACATATCGAGCATATTGTGTGTATGATTTGAAATGCTTGGTATGTGTGGGATCCGACAACCTAGTTGTTTATCCTTGGTAGCCTCTCTTATGGGGAAATGTAGTCTTGTGCTTCCATGAGCCATAGTAGTCCACTACAGCCCGGTTCACCGGAGTCCCGCTAGCCCAGCACTACTGCTCCGGAACACTTAACTGCCCGACATGTGATTCACTTTGTTCCTGTGTCTGTCCCTTCGGGGAAATGTCACGCGGTGACATCCGGAGTCCTGCCTAGCCTGCTATAGCCCGGTTCACAGGAGTCCTGTTAGCCTAGTGCTACAGCCCGGATTCGCACGCTGCTGGCCGACATGCTCGATGTTGATTCATGTATGCCTGTCCCCATAAGTTAGTGCCACTTTGGGTTCATGACTAGTCATGTCGGCCCGGGTTCTTTGTCATATGGATGCTAGCGACACTATCATATACGTGAGCTAAAAGGCGCAAACGGTCCTGGGCCAGGTAGGGTGGCACCCGTGGGAATACCGTGCGTGAGGCCGCAAAGTGATATGATGTGTTACATGCTAGATCGGTGTGACTTAGGATGATTTGGTAAAGGTAGCGGTGAGAGTTCATGTAGGAGTACATGGTGGGTTGTCTCATTGAAACCGTCCTCAGGAACTGAGTTATGTGTTTGTGATCCATGAACAACTACTACCACTCATTGGGATCCTTAATTGACCCTCTCGACTTATTAACCACCCTTGTCCCCTGTCCAGGAGTTGCAACTAGTTTCTGGTGTTTGTAGGATATGTGTTGGCGGCCGTGTGTAGCGCTGACCCTAGGGGTGGGCTATGATGCGGTAGATACACCGTAGCACGGTGTATGGGGCGCCCGTTTGGTGTCTCGGGAACCCTGCACACATCGTTTGGGGCTGTGAGCGAAACTCCGGCCGGATCTCCTCGCGGATGGAACCCGAATAGGCGATAAACCTGGACTAGAGAATTGTGTGGTTAGTCAGGTCGTGGCCGACTCCCTCGCCAGGCTTCCGCTTGACGGTTGCTGAGATACACGACGTGTACATGGTGGTAAGTGGCGAGAGCGTGTGTGAAAAAGTACACCCCTGCAGGGTTAACATCATCTATTCGAATAGCCGTGTCCGCGGTAAAGGACTTCTGGGTTGCATGTACAGTTCATAGACAAGTGAAAGTGGATACTCTAAAATGCGCAAGATAAGCGTGAGTGCTATGGATGGCATTCTCGTAGGGAGACGGGAGCGGATCCATAGTGGTGTATTGATATGGTGAATATGTGGACTCGTGTGCGCCACCTCAAAAGAGTTACTTGCAGTCGTAGTTTAAGATAGCCACCGAGTCAAAGCTGGCTTGCTGCAGTTAAACTCCACCACCCCCTTTGTTGATACCGATGCATATGTAGTTAGTTCTGATGTAAGTCTTGCCGGGTACATTTGTACGCACGTTTGCCTATTTTATGTTTTGCAGAGAGACGTCAGTCTCGCTAATAGTTCCGTGTGGACTTCGACATTTAGCTTGATACCTCAGCTACGATCTTGTGCCCTCAGCAGGATCTGGTAGATAGTCAGGCTTCTCAGCCTTCTTCATTTGTAGATGTATGTACCCAGACAAGTTAAGCTTCCGCATGTGCTTGTTGCTTGTATGCTCTGTATGTTGGGGTCATGAGACCCATGTTTGTAATGCTTGGCTCCTCGGAGCCTAATTAATAAATACTTTGAGTCGTAGAGTCTTGTTCTGATGCCATGTTGTATTTACACATATCGTATTGTGTGTATGATTTGAAATGCTTGGTATGTGTGGGATCCGACAACCTAGTTGTTTATCCTTGGTAGCCTCTCTTATGGGGAAATGTAGTCTTGTGCTTCCATGAGCCATAGTAGTCCACTACAACCCGGTTCACCGGAGTCCCGCTAGCCCAGCACTACTGCTCCGGAACACTTAACTGCCCGACATGTGATTCACTTCGTTCCTGTGTCTGTCCCTTCGGGGAAATGTCACGCGGTGACATCCGGAGTCCTTCCTAGCCTGCTATAGCCCGGTTCACAGGAGTCCTGTTAGCCTAGTGCTACAGCCCGGATTCGCACGCTGCTGGCCGACATGCTCGATGTTGATTCATGTATGCATGTCCCCATAAGTTAGTGCCACTTTGGGTTCATGACTAGTCATGTCGGCCCGGGTTCTTTGTCATATGGATGCTAGCGACACTATCATATACGTGAGCCAAAAGGGGCAAACGGTCCCGGGCCAGGTAAGGTGGCACCCGTGGGAATACCGTGCGTGAGGCCGCAAAGTGACATGATGTGTTACATGCTAGATCAGTGTGACTTAGGATGATTTGGTAAAGGTAGCGGTGAGAGTTCATGTAGGAGTACATGGTGGGTTTTCTCACTGAAACCGTCCTCAGGAACTGAGTTATGTGTTTGTGATCCATGAACAACTACTACCACTCATTGGGATCCTTAATTGACACTCTCGACTTATTAACCACCCTTGTCCCCTGTCCAGGAGTTGCAACTAGTTTCTGGTGTTTGTAGGATATGTGTTGGCGGCCGTGTGTAGCGCTGACCCTAGGGGTGGGCTATGATGCGGTTGATACACCGTAGCATGGTGTACGGGGCGCCCGTTTGGTGTCTCGGGAACCCTGCACACATCGTTTGGGGCTGTGAGCGAAACTCCGGCCGGATCTCCTCGCGGATGGAATCCGAATAGGCGATAAACCTGGACTAGAGAATTGTGTGGTTAGTCAGGTCGTGGCCGACTCCCTCGCCAGGCTTCCGCTTGACGGTTGCTGAGATACACGACGTGTACATGGTGGTAAGTGGCGAGAGCGTGTGTGAAAAAGTACACCCCTGCAGGGTTAACATCATCTATTCGAATAGCCGTGTCCACGGTAAAGGACTTCTGGGTTGCCTGTACAGTTCATAGACAAGTGAAAGTGGATACTCTAAAATGCGCAAGATAAGCGTGAGTGCTATGAATGGCGTTCTCGTAGGGAGACGGGAGCGGATCCATAGTGGTGTATTGATATGGTGAATATGTGGACTCGTGTGCGCCACCTCAAAAGAGTTACTTGCAGTCGTAGTTTAAGATAGCCACCGAGTCAAAGCTGGCTTGCTGCAGTTAAACTCCACCACCCCCTTTGTTGATACCGATGCATATGTAGTTAGTTCTGATGTAAGTCTTGCCGGGTACATTTGTACGCACGTTTGCCTATTTTATGTTTTGCAGAGAGACGTCAGTCTCGCTAATAGTTCCTTGTGGACTTTGACGTTTAGATTGATACCTCAGCTACGATCTTGTGCCCTCAGTAGGATCTGGTAGATAGTCAGGCTTCTCAGCCTTCTTCATTTGTAGATGTATGTACCCAGACAAGTTAAGCTTCCGCATGTGCTTGTTGCTTGTATGCTCTGTATGTTGGGGTCATGAGACCCATGTTTGTAATGCTTGGCTCCTCGGAGCCTAATGAATAAATACTTTGAGTCGTAGAGTCTTGTTCTGATGCCATGTTGTATTTACACATATCGTATTGTGTGTATGATTTGAAATGCTTGGTATGTGTGGGATCCGACAACCTAGTTGTTTATCCTTGGTAGCCTCTCTTATGGGGAAATGTAGTCTTGTGCTTCCATGAGCCATAGTAGTCCACTACAGCCCGGTTCACCGGAGTCCCGCTAGCCCAGCACTACTGCTCCGGAACACTTAACTGCCCGACATGTGATTCACTTTGTTCCTGTGTCTGTCCCTTCGGGGAAATGTCACGCGGTGACATCCGGAGTCCTGACTAGCCTGCTATAGCCCGGTTCACAGGAGTCCTGTTAGCCTAGTGCTACAGCCCGGATTCGCACGCTGCTGGCCGACATGCTCGATGTTGATTCATGTATGCCTGTCCCCATAAGTTAGTGCCACTTTGGGTTCATGACTAGTCATGTCGGCCCGGGTTCTTTGTCATATGGATGCTAGCGACACTATCATATACGTGAGCCAAAAGGCGCAAACGGTCCCGGGCCAGGTAAGGTGGCACCCGTGGGAATACCGTGCGTGAGGCCGCAAAGTGATATGATGTGTTACATGCTAGATCGGTGTGACTTAGGATGATTTGGTAAAGGTAGCGGTGAGAGTTCATGTAGGAGTACATGGTGGGTTGTCTCATTGAAACCGTCCTCAGGAACTGAGTTATGTGTTTGTGATCCACGAACAACTACTACCACTCATTGGGATCCTTAATTGACCCTCTCGACTTATTAACCGCCCTTGTCCCCTGTCCAGGAGTTGCAACTAGTTTCTGGTGTTTGTAGGATATGTGTTGGCGGCCGTGTGTAGCGCTGACCCTAGGGGTGGGCTATGATGCGGTAGATACACCGTAGCACGGTGTACGGGGCGCCTGTTTGGTGTCTCGAGAACCCTGCACACATCGTTTGGGGCTGTGAGCGAAACTCCAGCCGGATCTCCTCGTGGATGGAACCCGAATAGGCGATAAACCTGGACTAGAGAATTGTGTGGTTAGTCAGGTCGTGGCCGACTCCCTCGCCAGGCTTCCGCTTGACGGTTGCTGAGATACACGACGTGTACATGGTGGTAAGTGGCGAGAGCGTGTGTGAAAAAGTACACCCCTGCAGGGTTAACATCATCTATTCGAATAGCCGTGTCCGCGGTAAAGGACTTCTGGGTTGCCTGTACAGTTCATAGACAAGTGAAAGTGGATACTCTAAAATGCGCAAGATAAGCATGAGTGCTATGGATGGCGTTCTCGTAGGGAGACGGGAGCGGATCCATAGTGGTGTATTGATATGGTGAATATGTGGACTCGTGTGCGCCACCTCAAAAGAGTTACTTGCAGTCGTAGTTTAAGATAGCCACCGAGTCAAAGCTGGCTTGCTGCAGTTAAACTCCACCACCCCCTTTGTTGATACCGATGCATATGTAGTTAGTTCTGATGCAAGTCTTGCTGGGTACATTTGTACGCACGTTTGCCTATTTTATGTTTTGCAGAGAGACGTCAGTCTCGCTAATAGTTCCGTGTGGACTTCGATGTTTAGCTTGATACCTCAGCTACGATCTTGTGCCCTCAGCAGGATCTGGTAGATAGTCAGGCTTCTCAGCCTTCTTCATTTGTAGATGTATGTACCCAGACAAGTTAAGCTTCCGCATGTGCTTGTTGCTTGTATGCTCTGTATGTTGGGGTCATGAGACCCATGTTTGTAATGCTTGGCTCCTCGGAGCCCAATGAATAAATACTTTGAGTCGTAGAGTCTTGTTGTGATGCCATGTTGTATTTACACATATCGAGCATATTGTGTGTATGATTTGAAATGCTTGGTATGTGTGGGATCTGACTACCTAGTTGTTTATCCTTGGTAGCCTCTCTTATGGGGAAATGTAGTCTTGTGCTTCCATGAGCCATAGTAGTCCGCTACAGCCCGGTTCACCGGAGTCCTGCTAGCTCAGCACTACTGCTCCGGAACACTTGACTGACCAGCATGTGATTCACTTCGTTCCTGTGTCTGTCCCTTTGGGGAAATGTCACGCGGTGACATCCGGAGTCCTTCCTAGCCCGCTACAGCCCGGTTCACCAGAGTCCTGTTAGCCTAGTGCTACAGCCTGGATTCGCACGCTGCTAACTGACATGCTCGATGTTGATTCAGGTATGCCTGTCCCCGTAAGTTAATGCCACTTTGGGTTCATGACTAGTCATGTCAGCCCGGTTTCTTTGTCATGTGGATGCTAGCGACACTATCATATACATGAGCCAAAAGGTGCAAACGGTCTCGGGCCAGGTAAGGTGGCACCCGTGGGAATACCGTGCGTGAGGCCGCAAAGTGATATGACATGTTACATGCTAGATCGGTGTGACTTAGAATCAGGGTCCTGACAGCTTTGGTATGGGAGCCTGACTACTTGTAGGTTTACCAAGCCAAACTGGTCTAGAAATGCTTTAGTTATATTAGGGAATTGATTGTGGAAGGGAACGTAAGGCTCTTTTTACTCCTTCACCTTATGCCCTTCTGATCTGAGTCAACCTCTTCTTTTCTACGGGGTTAAGAAACTAGGCCTTCTCATCTATCTATCAGGATGCCGTGTTACTAATCCATAGACTTATAGGATTGATGGATTCATGTCTTAGTTCAGTTTCCAGTACTTTCGTGTGTTCATAGTTGGGCTCCAAACATTGATATTGTGATGTTGAGTGGTTATGCCACCATTTTGCAGGATTTCTCAAATCTTTTTGAGCATTTACAACCGTTATGCTGTCCGAGTCATCCCAGGTTAGTAAATAGTCTGATGCATTTGCAAGTCCTTTCTTTTTGTTCCCAATGTCCTTTTTGGTCAGAATAAGCACACTAATCGGTAAGTTGAGGTAGTTTGTTGCCTCGACATATATGTTGGAGCTATTATTATGACCCTAGGTGTTTTAGGGAGTCACCTAGTAATCTAGCCATGTTTTGTGTTCCCGGTGTGATGATTCTGGCCACCATTCTCGAAAGCATCCCGTGATCCATTTAGTAGTAGGTATTCTACTCCTGGGTTCTTGACCCAAGATCCACTCTACTTACCTCGTGTTGATAGTGTTGCTCGTACCTTTAGGATATTAGTAATCTTTGTGATAGCCTTCGAGGTCCGTGGTATATCATTCTTCGAAATACCATGAACCATCATGGCAGAAGTTCTTTTGAACCAAAAGATCACAACCAGGGTGCTCTTGAGGAGTACTCCATACATATTGTGAATCTGGTAGTCCCTTTTCTTCTGCATGGGTTACCCGGAAGAATTATGTTGAACTTGTTCGACATACTAATCTATGCATCCATAACTCAGAAAATCATATGTTCTTTGAGTTGTCCCTCATTAGTTGTTTCTGATCTCCGACTATCAATTTGTAGTCAGGAGTAGTCGTGCATTCGTGTTATCGATGCCTATTGTTCTTGTGGTCCGACAAGCCATTCTATTCCGGAATGACTAG
Source organism: Triticum aestivum (assembly GCF_018294505.1). Taxonomy (NCBI): domain Eukaryota; kingdom Viridiplantae; phylum Streptophyta; class Magnoliopsida; order Poales; family Poaceae; genus Triticum; species Triticum aestivum. The sequence continues at coordinate 323,444,892 of NC_057797.1, forward strand.
GAGAAACAAACTCCAGCACCTCATCCATTTCTTGGACTGGTCAAAGTAGTTGTATATCGCAGATCAAAATGCCAATCCAGCTTTTTCTCTGTTCTACCTTGGAGTGTTACCATCTTTATGTCAAGAATGTCATGAGAATTGCACCACCTCTTATGAATTCTTGATGGAGTGATACTTCTCGCCATCATTATTCATTCCTCGGTCCCGTGTTGTTGTAACCGGAATGCCGACAAGTGAACTGTGATGTGTGAAATTAATACTACTAGCAACCTCATTGCTTGGTAGTTAATGCACAATACTCTCACTCTTAGCGTGCTGGTTATTGAATCATCATCCTAAGATTGATCGTGCTACCTATTCCTTATTTCCGGTGCACACTTTGATCAATGAGTTTGGATTACTTAATCCCTTGCTTATGTGATCATATCGTCTTGCCCTGAAAAGCAAGATTGTTCTCGAGCTTAGAGACATATCGGTGGTTCGTCATTTTTCGGATATCTTCTCAGAAGTATTACCAAGTTTCCCCCTGACCGTTATGTTGAGATCACGATCAAGTTGGTTTTCTTATAAACCACCCCTCTCCAAGAATCCGTGTTGGATACACCTGAGCTAGTTGGTTAAGCTAAAACAACTTGGAGAGTTTGAAGATAAAAGCTTTGACTTACCTCGTTCATTCCAAAGGGATATCTTTGGTGTATGTGTATTACAGAAATATGATATCTTCCTCCGTTGAACCTTGTGGTCAATTGTTGGATCTATTGTCTTATCCAATCTTTTGATTTGAGTATGGGCTATCGTCAATTCAATTCAGAACCAATGATGTTCGTAATGTTGTCTTACTCGTGGTTGTCCTTGTTCACATAATTATGGAATTCCATTTATATGGTCATCCTGATGACTTGTTGTTGAGCCCACCAGCAGCATTTATCTTCTCCATGCTCATGTTGAACATTAAGCTAGTGTTCGAAACTTTTGAAAGCATTTCTTCATGCTAGCTCATGAAGCATATGTTTGGATGAAAGAAGTGACTTCCTCTAATTCATGTACATCCGATGCAAGTTGCCGCCGTGAATTCGAGAAAGTTTATTTTTGTTTCCTTCGGGACCATCCCAAGTCAGTCATGCATATGTGCGAAGTATTCTATGGTTTGGAGACTTGCAACCTTCATTCTATATGTATTCCTAGCACACCAAGCCACTGATTGATTTGTTCGAGGAAAAGGATTTGCTGTGCGAATACTAGTTCATGTGCAAGATTCCAATATCCTCGATGATGGTTCCCAACTAGAACTCGGTAGTGTTTTGTTGTAAGACTACCATGTGGTCATGCTTGTCTGGTACAACGTGTTCACATGTTTGTAGCAAAACCAGATCATGCTTTGGATCTTGCTATCGTAGTTCATTCCCGAGAATCTCGCAACACCATCTCGTCGATTTGTGTTGCTACCTTTCTTTTTCCAGACATGCTGTCTGAAATATCCCGATACCAACCAGATCTGAATCTCAGGCAGATATGATGGTTGGAACATTCCTAGCATTTTCATTTTGTTCCCAGCTTGCACCGCCATTGTGCCATTTTCTATGGCCTGCCTTCTCAGTAATTAATATCTACGATCATCTTCAAAAGTGGACTTCCCATGAGTCCCATCCATTTCCGGTGATAAGCAAAAATCATCCATTGCGTTGTCTTCAACAAGGTAGTCCACACCATCCATTCTAGTCGATATATGCCATTCTTTTGAACCTCCTTGAACGATCGTTTGTGATTGTCTTAGGCTGGCATAAAGAGTTTCAATGATCATTATATCAAAAGTAATTCTTTTTGCCACTTAAGGGAATAGCTCTATGAGTCACCTTCCCTGAGGTGCCCCGTTAGGTAATCATGGCAACTTATCTCCTCGCTACTTTGACACTCACTCACCTTCTCACCTAAGCATGGGATTGTTGCCTACCAATTTGGACCTTCGTCATATGTCCCTCTACATCCCTCTTGACATGTGTTTTGTGTCTCAGTTCGTGAGATGTTTCTATGTCTCACTCTGTGAATTGATCGTAAGTTGCTCGATCTTCGAGAATATCAACTCTTTAGGGTTTCCCTTCCTTCTCATTGTCATGATTGGATGGAATTCTTGGAGCAAGATGTCAAGACTAGATGATGAATGGATCAACATATTTGAGAAGAGCAATTGGATCATGAAGATCGTGTTAGCTTTGTGTCACCTCTGTCTTCTTCCCTCATGTCCTGAATCTCGGGACGAGATTCTTGTTTAGTGGAGGTGAGCTGTCACAGCCCTAGATCAGTCCTTGTTTGACCTTGTTTGCATCCATGCATCATGTCTAAAGTTATGTGAAATTGAAATGGGGATTGTTCCAAACCCTAGCACCAGAATTAAATCAACTAGGTTCAACTTCAAAAAAAATCAATGAACCCAAAGTGCCTCAAGAAAAGTTCATGATTTTTTTTAAGGTAGAAACCTCTTCCAAAAATGATGAATATATATTTCTAGGACATTTTGGATTAACTCATATTGTATTTGAGTTGGGGCTATAAATTCCTATAAAATTTGGTAGCTCCAAATATTCTGAAACTTGGTGAGGGCCTCTGGTTTAAATTAGATAGTGGCCACAAAAGTTTTCAGGATTTTATAAAGTGATTTAGTATTTTTCCTAAATCAGAAACAAGTTACAGAAAATAGAAAAATAAATAAATTTGAAAGAAACAGAAAGCAGAGAGAGTTACCTTTGGCCCATGACTGTAGCAGCCCACTAGGCCATGCCAGTCGTCTTCCTCCTTGGACAGTAGGACAGAGGCGTGTGCCTCGCGCACGCGCGCACGCGCCCCCGGCCACCTCCTGCTTGCCGCCTCCCCCTGGACCTCCTGGACGATGCCACACACGCCGCGTGCCGAACCCTCTCTCCCTCGCCCATTTTCCCCTCTCTTCTGCAAGAACACGAGCTCGACCGAGCGAGCTCGCCGATGCCGATTGCCGTACCCGTGGCCATCGTCCACCCCTCGCCTCGCCGATGCTTCCAAAAGAACCGCCGCGCCTTCCTCTTTGTCTCCACCAACCCACGTGACGCCGGGTGCACCGCAGCATCGTCTCTGCTGCCTTCATCGCCGCATCTGTCCGGCGATCACCGCGGTCGATTCGTCGTTGACAACGCCTCCCCGACCTCGAGCTCGCGTCGTCGACCCTGCTATGAGCTGCTGCTTCATCTCCCCCTTCTACCCTGCTCGCGCATGCCCTCTAGCCATCGAGCCACCATGGCGGAGGCTCCCTGCCGTTGCCGGCCAAGTCACCGCCATGGCCACAGCGCTGCACCTCACAGCTGAGCATGGACTCATGCTCAGGGCACTCCCAGAAAGCCTCCTAGACCCTCAGCTTCCCCCCTAGTGCATCGTATCACGCTGCCCTTCTTCACCGAACTCCGGCCGCCGCCCGGCTCGTCGCCGCCACCGTTGCACGCCGTCCCAGCACCCACCGCGGCCACCAGTAGATGCGCCGTAGTGCAAGCTTTCGAACACACCCAGCCACGCGAGCTCCCATCGTTGGAGTTGGCCGGACGGGCGACGCCGTCGTGCTGTGCTTAGCACCGGCGTTTAGTCGTTGACGTGGCATTTTCATTAGCGGTTAATAACCCCACTAATTAACCCGCACTCTCACTGACATGCGGGCCCCACTGCCTAACTAACTAGCTAACAAAAATAGATTAAGATTAATCTAAACACAGTGGCCCCACGCGTCGGCGTTGACCTCGCTGACGTGGCCGTTAACCGGACCCACCTGTTTGTGACACAAAATGTCACTGGGTCACTGACCAGTGGGTCCCACTGGTCAGGTTTGACCTGGACCGTGCCCCGTTGACCCGCTGACGTCATGACAATGTCAGGCTGACGCAGTAATCCTTTTCTGGAATCTAAATAAATCTTAAATGATTTATTTATTCCAGAAAATATCCAAAACTTTGAAAAATCATAGAAAATAATCTATAACTCCAATGGAAATAAGTTATATATGAAAAATGATCAGAAAAATATGAAGAATCTGTTTATGCCATGTTCATGCATGTTTGAGCAAGTTAACATCACTGTTTAGGACAAACTATGTAAGTGGCATTTGATTATTCACATATGAAGTTTGAATTTGAACCTTGGGTTCAAACCAACTTCATCTAATCTGGACTCTAGTTGCATTAGCTCAAACACAGGCATATTGCCATGTCATGATCATGCATCATATTGTTGCATTGCATTGATTGTGTCCTTCTCTGTTTGCCGGTAACCATCCCCTCTCAATGGACGATGTTCCCGACGACGTGATCGATGACACTGATGAAGAACTATATTATCTTCAGGAGTGCCAGGCAAGCAAAACCCCCTTGTTCATTCCGATACAATCCCACTCTCTTGCTCCTGCTCTCTTTTACTACATTAGGACAACAACGAGTCAATTGTTACATGCTGCGGTAGTTGAACCCCTTTCCTCTGCATGACCTGTCATTGCCATAGTAAATAGATGAAACCCACTAGCATGAGTAGGAGTTGTTTGACCCCTGATGTGCCTACTCATTCACGCTTGTTTGTCATGCCTGCTACTGCTTAGAGTTGAGTCAGGTCTGATTTATCGGGGATGAATTGGAATGGTGATGAACATGTCCTACTGTGTGTGAGCTAAGTGTGTGAACATGATTTGGTAAAGGTAGCGGTGAGAGGCCATGTAGGAGTACATGGTGGGTTGTCTCATTGAAACCGTCCTTAGGAACTGAGTTCTGTGTTTGTGATCCATGAACAACTACTACCACTCATTGGGATCCTTAATTGACCCTCTCGACTTATTAACCGCCCTTGTCCTATGTCCAGGAGTTGCAACTAGTTTCTGGTGTTTGTAGGATATGTATTGGAGGCCGTGCATAGCACTGACCCTAGGGGTGGGCTATGATGCGGTAGATACACCATGGCACAGTGTACCAGGCACCCGTTTGGTGTCTCGGGAACCCTGCAGACATTGTTTGGGGCTGTGAGCGAAACTCCGGCCGGATCTCCTCGTGGATGGAATCCGAATAGGCGATAAACCTAGACTAGAGACTTGTGTGGCTAGTCAGGTCGTGGCCGACTCCCTCGCCAGGCTTCCGCTTGAAGGTTGCCGAGATACACGACGTGTACATGGTGGCAAGTGGCGAGAGCGTGTGTGAAAAAGTACACCCCTACAGGGTTAACATCATCTATTCGAATAGCCATGTCCGCGGTAAAGGACTTTTGGGTTGCCTGCACAGTTCATAGACAAGTGAAAGTGGATACTCTAAAATGCGCAAGATAAGCGTGAGTGCTATGGATGGCGTTCTCGTAGGGAGACGGGAGCGGGTCCATAGTGGTGTATTGATATGGTGAATATGTGGACTCGTGTGCGCCACCTCAAAACAGTTACTTGCAGTCGTAGTTTAAGATATCCACTGAGTCAAAGCTGGCTTGCTGTAGTTAAACTCCACCACCCCCTTTGTTGATACCGATGCATATGTAGTTAGTTCTGATGTAAGTCTTGCTGGGTACATTTGTACTCATGTTTGCCTATTTTATGTTTTGCACGGAGACGTCAGTCTCGCTAGTAGTTCCGTGTGGACTTCGACGTTTAGCTTGATACCTCAACTACGATCTTGTGCCCTCGGCAGGATCTGGTAGATAGTTAGGCTTCTCAGCCTTCTTCATTTGTAGATGTCTGTACCCAGACAAGTTAAGCTTCCGCATGTGCATGTTCCTTGTATGCTCTGTATGTTGGTGTCATGAGACCCATGTTTGTAATGCTTGGCTCCCCGGAGCCTAATGAATAAATACTTTGAGTCGTAGAGTCTTGTTGTCATGCCATGTTGTATTTACACATATCGAGCATATTGTGTGTATGATTTGAAATGCTTGCTATGTGTGGGATCCGACAAGCTAGTTGTTTATCCTTGGTAGCCTCTCTTATGGGGAAATGTAGTCTTGTGCTTCCATGAGCCATAGTAGTCCGCTACAGCCCGGTTCACGGAGTCCCGATAGCCCGGCACTACTGCTCCGGAACACTTGACTGGCCGGCATGTGATTCACTTCATTCCTGAGTCTGTCCCGTCTGGGAAATGTCACACGGTGACATTCGGAGTCCTGCCTAGCCTGCTACAGCCCGGTTCACAGGAGTCCTGTTAGCCTAGTGCTACAGCCCGGATTCGCACACTTCTGGCCGACATGCTCGATGTTTATTCATGTATGCCTGTCCCCGTAAGTTAGTGCCACTTTGGGTTCACGACTAGTCATGTCGGCCCGGGTTCTTTGTCATATGGATGCTAGAGACACTATCATATACATGAGCCAAAAGGCGCAAACGGTCCCGGCCAGGTAAGTTGGCACCCGGGGGAATACCATGCGTGAGGCCGCAAAGTGATACGATGTGTTACATGCTAGATCGGTGTGACTTTGGAAGATTTGGTAAAGGTAGCGGTGAGAGGCCATGTAGGAGTACATGGTGGGTTGTCTCATTGAAACCGTCCTCAGGAACTGAGTTCTGTGTTTGTGATCCATGAACAATTACTACCACTCATTGGGATCCTTAATTGACCCTCTCGACTTATTAACCGCCCTTGTCCTTTGTCCAGGAGTTGCAACTAGTTTCTGGTGTTTGTAGGATATGTGTTGGAGGCCGTGCGTAGCGCTGACCCTAGGGGTGGGCTATGATGCGGTAGATACACCGTGACACGATGTACCGGGCGCCCGTTTGGTGTCTCGGGAACCCTGCAGACATCGTTTGGGGCTGTGAGCGAAACTCCGGCCGGATCTCCTCGCGGATGGAACCCGAATAGGTGATAAACCTGGACTAGAGACTTGTGTGGTTAGTCAGGTTGTGGCCGACTCCCTCGCCAGGCTTCCGCTTGAAGGTTGTCGAGATACACGACGTGTACATGGTGGTAAGTGGCGAGAGCGTGTGTAAAGAAGTACACCCCTGCAGGGTTAACATCATCTATTCAAATAGCCGTGTCCGCGGTAAAGGACTTCTGGGTTGCCTGTACAGTTCATAGACAAGTGAAAGTTGATACTCTAAAATGCGCAAGATAAGCGTGAGTGCTATGGATGGCATTCTCGTAGGGAGACGGGAGCGGATCCATAGTGGTGTATTGATATGGTGAATATGTGGACTCATGTGCGCCACCTCAAAAGAGTTACTTGCAGTCGTAGTTTAAGATAGCCACCGAGTCAAAGCTGGCTTGCTGCAGTTAAACTCCACCACCCCCTTTGTTGATACTGATGCATATGTAGTTAGTTCTGATGTAAGTCTTGCTGGGTACATTTGTACTCACGTTTGCCTATTTTATGTTTTGCAGAGAGACGTCGGTCTCGCTAGTAGTTCCGTGTGGACTTCGACGTTTAGCTTGATACCTCAGCTACGATCTTGTGCCCTCGGCAGGATCTGGTAGATAGTCAGGCTTCTCAGCCTTCTTCATTTGTAGATGTCTGTACCCAAACAAGTTAAGCTTCCGCATTTGTATTTGTAGATGAGACCCATGTTTGTAATGCTTGGCTCCTCAGAGCCTAATGAATAAATACTTTGAGTCGTAGAGTCTTGTTGTGATGCCATGTTGTATTTACACATATCGAGCATATTGTGTGTATGATTTGAAATGCTTGGTATGTGTGGGATCCGACAACCTAGTTGTTTATCCTTGGTAGCCTCTCTTATGGGGAAATGTAGTCTTGTGATTCCATGAGCCATAGTAGTCCGCTACAGCCCGGTTCACCGGAGTCCTGCTAGCCCAGCACTACTGCTCCGGAACACTCGACTGGCCAGCATGTGATTCACTTCGTTCCTGTGTCTGTCACTTCGGGGAAATGTCACGCGGTGACATCCGGAGTCCTGCCTAGCCTGCTATAGCCCGGTTCACCAGAGTCCTGTTAGCCCAATGCTACAGCCAAAATTCGCACACTGCTGACCGACATGCTCGATGTTGATTCATGTATGCCTGTCCCCGTAAGTTAGTGCCACTTTGGGTTCACGACTAGTCATGCCGGCCCGGGTTCTTTGTCATATGGATGCTAGCGACACTATCATATACGTGAGCCCAAAGGCACAAACGGTCCCGGGCCAGGTAAGGTGGCACTTGTGGGAATACCGTGCGTGAGGCCGCAAAGTGATATGATGTGTTACATGCTAGATCGGTGTGACTTAGGATCGGGGTCCTGATAGTAATCGCCCTCGATAGACCACGACCGATTAGCTACACTATAGAGTTATTATCAGGAGTGTGTTATGAGGTATCACCCTCGGCACTCGATAGTAGCTCTGTAGAGTCATACAACTAAAGAGGGTGTGAGGTGATGTGTAGCGCTCTGGACGTCGATCATGTTGATCGAGTCATCGGTCACAAGCCCGGGCAACTGGGACAAGGTGAGGGGTCACTGATGGATCACTATCCAACCTATATTAGGCAGTTCAGGATAAGCAAGTAAGGTACAAGAGCAGGTTACAAAAGCATGCTATGCATCAGAATAGGAGCAATCAAATATAGTAGCAAAATCTAATGCAAGCATAAGAAAGAATGAAATGGGCGATATAGGAATGATCAAGGGGGGTTTTGCTTGCCTGGAAGCTCTGCTGAAAAGGAAGAAGGGTCGTCAATGACATAGTCGATCACAGGGGCAATGTTGGTCTCTTGGTCTACCGAAGAATAAGAGGGGGAATAAACAGTAAACACAGAGCACACAGATGCAGGCATGATAACAGGCAGAGCTAGGGCTGTTCTAACACAGTACTACATGATACCTGTGAAGGGGGAAAACATCCGGAAATGTTCTCCTGCAGTTTGGCATTTTTCGGATAGATGAACAAGAGGGGACGGTTCCACGTTCGCTATGCTAGGTGCATGTGACCGACGAACGGAAGTCATAGTCTAGTTCGTCATATTTTTCTGAGCAACTTTCATATATAAAACCTTTTCATCTAAGCTACAGATTAATTTATATTAATTTTTCAAAGATTTAAATAATTTCTTATTTTTTGTTTAATTTAATTCGAAAATAAATTAATATTTAATTGCTATGGGTACACAGAAGTGTACCCAACAAATGCAATAGAGAGGCTGACTTGTCGGTCTAGTCAGCTGAGTCAGCAGCTGACCAGCCAGCCTTATCGATAGGAATAGTGGATGGGTCCCACCTGTCATTGACTCAACCATTTAATCAAAGGTTAAGATTAACCTGGGGTTAATTAGAGGGGAGGCCCCACATGTTAGGGACTAATTAGGTTAGTTAATTAGTCAATTTAATTTGGTTGTGGTTAATGGGGGCAGGGCCCAGGGCCAGTGAGGGTGGTTTAGTGGTTATTAGCCCGGGGCCCACATGTTAGGGGGCCAGGGGCCGACGATGATGCACCGGCGACCAAAACCGCGACGGAGCGTCTCGGGTGACGCTGGAATTCGCGTACAAGGCACAGATTGGGGCGGGGCTTGATACGTCTCCAACGTATCTATAATTTTTGATTATTCCAATGCTATTATGTTATCAATCTTGGATGTTTTATAATCATTTTATAGTCATTTTATATCATTTTTGGTACTAACCTATTGACATAGTGTGAAGTGCTAGTTCTCGTTTTTTTGCATGTTTTTTTACATCGTAGAAAATCAATACCAAACAGAGTCCAAATGCAATGAAACTTTATGGAGATTTTTTATGGACCAGAAGACACCTAATGGGCCAAGGCTGCGCCCGAGGGGGTGCTCCAAGGAGAGCACAACCCACCAGGGCGCGCCAGGAGGCCCAGGTGCACCCTGGTGGGTTGTGCCCACCTCGGCTGCCCCCCGGACTGCCTCTCTGCTATATAAATACCCCAATATTCCAGAAACCCTAAGGGAGTCGACGAAAATCAATTCCAGCCGCCGCAGAGTCCAGAATCACCAGATCCAATGTAGACACCATCACGGAGGGGTCCACCACTTCCATTGGTGCCTCTCCGATGATGCGTGAGTAGTTCTTTGTAGACCTTCGGGTCCGTAGTTAGTAGCTAGATGGCTTCCTCTCTCTCTCTCTGTTTGATTCTCAATACAATGGTCTTTTGGAGATCCATATGATGTAACTCTTTTTTCGGTGTGTTTGTTGCGATCGGATGAACTTTGAGTTTATGATCATATCTATATTTTTTATATCCATGAAAGTTATTTGAGTTTCTTTGATATCTTATATGCATGATTGCTTATAGCCTCGTATTTCTTCTTTGATATTTGGGTTTTGTTTGGCCAACTTGATCTATTTATCTTGCAACGGGAAGAGGTGCTTTGTACTGGGTTCGATCTTACGGTGCTTGATCCCAGTGACAGAAGGGAACCGACACATATGTATAATTGCTACTAAGGATAAGATGATGGGGTCTATCTCTACATAGATAGATCGTGTCTACATCATGTCATCGTTCTTATTGCATTACTCCATTTCTCCATGAACTTAATACACTAGATACATGCTGGACAGCGGTCGATGTGTGGAGTAATAGTTTTAGATGTAGGCAGAAGTGAGTCGACTAATCTTGGACGTGATACCTATATAATGATCATTGCCTGGATATCATCATGAGTATTTGAAGTTCTATCAATTGCCCAACAGTAATTTGTTTACCCACCGTTTGCTATTTCTCTCGAGAGAAGCCACTAGTGAAACCTACGACCCCCAGGTCTCTTTCTCATATTATTTGCCTTCGTGATCTATTTTATTTGCCTTTTATTTTCAGATCTACTAAACCAAAAATACAAAAACACCTTGATGCAATTTATTTTATTTGGCGTTCTATCTATCAATATTTACTACTCTCTCACGTCTGTTTGCCAATTTCTGGCACCGTTACCCGAAAGGGATTGACAACCCCTTTTACACATCGGGTTGCGAGTATTTGTTATTTGTGTGCATGTGTTGTTTACATTGTGTTGCTTGGTTCTCCTACTGGTTCGATAACCTTGGTTTCATATCTGAGGGAAATACCTACCACCGTTGTGCTGCATCATCCCTTCCTCTTTGGGGAAATACCGACATAGCTTCAAGCGACATCAAAAGGAATTTCTGGCACCGTTGTCGTGGCGGATCTTCAATATATACCAGGTTCCTAATCACAAATCTCATCTTCTCTCAATTTACATTATTCGCCATTCGCCTCTCGTTTTCCTCTCCCCCACTTCGCAAAAATTTGCCGTTTTATTCGCCCCTCTTTTCCGTTCGCCGTTTTCTTGCCGGATCTGTTTTTGAGTGCAATATTGTTGTGTAGTCATCATGACTCAAGACAACACCAAGTTATGCGATTTCTCAAATACCAACAACAATGATTTTATTGGCACTCCGCTTGCTCCTCCCGCCACTAGTGCGGAGTCTTGTGATATTAATACTGCTTTGCTGAATCTTGTCGTGAAAGATCATTTTTTCGGTACTCCTAATGAGGATGCCGCGTCCCATCTTAATACCTTTGTTGAATTATGCGATATGCAAAAGAAAAATATGTGGACAATGATCTGGTGAAGATGAAATGATTTCTGTTTTCTTTGCGTGATTCTGCAAAATTTTGGTTCTCTTCTTTGCCTCGCAATAGTATCGATTCTTGGAATAAATGCAAAGATGCTTTTATCACTAAGTATTTTCCGCCCGCAAAAATTATTTCCCTTAGAACCCAGATCATGAATTTCAAGCAACTTGAACATGAGCATGTTGCACAATCTTGGGAAAGGATGAAAATGATGCTAAGGAATTGCCCAACTCATGGGTTAAATCTTTCGATGATCATACACAATTTTTATGCGGGGTTGAATTTTGTTTCTCATAATCTTTTAGATTCCACCATGGGTGGTACTTTTATGGAAATTACTTTGGGTGAAGCCACCAAATTGCTTGATAATATTATGGCAAATTATTCACAATGACATACCGAGAGAGCTCCTACTAGTAAAAAAGTTAATTCGGTTGAAGAAATTTCCTCTTTGAGTGAAAAAGTTGATGCTCTTATGAAAATGGTTGCTAGTAAAAGTGCCCCTATTGATTTTAATGATATGCCTTTGTCTACTTTGATTGAAAAAACTAGTGATGCCGTAGATATGAATTTAATCTCTCGAAATAATTTCAACAATAATGCTTATAGAGGCAATTTTAATCCCAGGTCTTTTCCTAGTAATTCCTATAATAATTATGGTAATTCCTATGGAAATCCTTCTTATAATAGTAATAGGAACACCTCTGATCTTGAGAAAAATATTAAAGAATTTATCAAGATGCAAAAAGTTTCCAACACTACCATAAAAGAAAAGTTGAATAAGATTGATGATTTGTCTAGAAGTGTTGATAGAATTTCTCATGATGTGGAAAATCTCAAAATGAAAATTTTTGTGCCTAAATTAGATGAATCAATTAAAGCTCTCTATGTTTCTATGGATGAAAGTAAGAAAAGAACCGCTATGCTTAGAGCTAAAAGAGAATTTTTAGAAAAAACGTTTTCTAGTGATTACTTTCGCAAAAGTGATGAAGATCTTAAAATGATTGGTGTTTCTTCTATTAATTCCTTGTTTAGTAAAGTTAAGATTTATTAAAAAGGGACTGGAGAAGAGTCAACTTTAGTTATAAGGCGTCCCGATATTTCGAAGGGTGAAAATCTTGTTGAGAAAATTGATAAAAGTGGGTTTGAAGAGGTCAAAACTTTAGCTAGTGATGTGCCCACTCTTTTGGATTACAAAGACTTTAATTATGATAGTTGCTCTTTTATTGATTGTATTTCTTTGTTGCAATCCATGATAAATTCACCCCATGCTTATGAACAAAATACAACTTTTACTGAACATATTGTTGATGCTATGATGAAAGCTTTAGAAGAAAAGTTGGAATTAGAAGTTTAAATTCCTAGAAAATTGCATGATGAATGGGAACCTACTATCAAAGTCAAGATTAAAAATTATGAGTATTTTTCTTTGTGTGACTTTGGTGCTAGTGTTTCTACAATTCCGAAATCTTTGTGTGATGTGCTTGGTCTTACCGATATTGAATCATGTTCTTTAAATTTCCACTTGACGGATTCTACTATTAAAAAGCCTATGGGAAGAATTAATGATGTTCTTATTCTTTCAAATAGGAATTATGTGCCCATAGATTTTATTTTTCTTGATATTGTTTGCAATCCGTCTTGTCCAATTATTTTTGGTAGACCGTTTTTAGGCACTATCGGTGTCGTGATTGATATGAAAGAAGGCAATATTAAGTTCCAATTTCCTTTGAGGAAGGGTATGGAACACTTCCCTAGAACAAGAATTAGGCCACCATTTGAATCAATCATGAGGGCATCTTATGGATCTTGGAATAAATATGACAAAACTTAGATCCTTGCTTTATGCCTAGCTAAGGGCGTAACACTATAGCGTTTGTTGGGGGCAACCCAATGAATAAAATTTATTTTTGCTTTTTGCTTCCTGTTTTTGAGTGTTAGCACAATAATGCTACTGTTATAATTGTGTTTTTAATGTTTTAATTAGTGTTTGTGCCAAGTAAAGCCCTGAGGATCTTCTTGGGTGATAATTGTTTGATCTTGCTGAAAAAACAAAATCTTTTGCGCTCACGAAAATAAATCTCATTTTTAACCTGAGAGCGATAAAATACCCATTCCTTTTGTAGTAGATCAATATACAAATTTCACAGGTCGTACTAATTGTTCAGAGTTGTTTGGAGTTACAGAAGTATTCGAAATACCCAGATCTCTACAGACTATTCTGTTTTGACAGATTCTGTTTTCTTTGCGTTGTGTGCTTGTTTTGATGTCTCTATGGTTTTCTTTGATGAGTTTTCGCCATATAAAATTTGGAATATAGTAGATATAATGCAAGAACAAAATATGAATTGGTTTACTACAACACCTATAGTAGTGTTTTGTTTTCTTATACTAACGGGTCTCACGAAGGCTTTTGTTGAGTTTTGTGTGATTGAAGTTTTCAACTTTTGGGTTATCTTACGATGGATGAAGGAATAAGGAGTATGAAGAGCCTAAGATTGGGGCATCCCAAGATATTATCCAAAAGAGAGCAAGCAACTAAGCTTGGGGATGCCCCCGAGTGGCATCCCCTCTTTCTTCTAACAACCATCGGTATTTTACTCGAAGCTATATTTTTATTCGTCACATACTGTGTCTTTTGCTTGGGGCGTCTTGTATGATATGAGTCTTTGCTTGTTTTATTTTGTGTTTTAAGTCTTGATTCCTTGCTGGACACACCTATTTGAGAGAGCCAAAATTATGTCATGACTTGTTAGAATTGCTCTCTATGCTTCACTTAAATTTTTATGAGCTATGGACTTGCTCTAATGCTTCACTAATATCTTTTTAGCACGGTGTGCTTTAGTATTTTTAAGTAAATGCTCTCTTGCGTCACTTGATTTATTTGAGAGTTAGTAATTTTTTAAGAAATTCTCTCTTGCTTCACTTAAATTAATTTGAGAGAAAGAAATATTATGCTCATGATCTTCACTTATATTTGTTTGAGCTTATCAAAAGCAACATATGAAAATTAGTCCCAAAGTGATAGATATCCAAGAAGGATATAATAAAAACATTCAAGAAGATCATTGGACAAAATAAACTTGATTCTTAGTAATAGTTTTGAGATATGATGATGTGATATGTGAGTTATGTTGATGAGTAATTATGCTTTAGTAAGACTATTGGTGTTAAGGTTCGTGATTCCCTATGCAAGCACGAAAGTCAATAATTATGCAATGAAATTATATCCTACTTGTGGTGCATAATTTGGTGTTAATTATGCTTAATGCTCGCTTATGAGATTATTCGTTTCTTGGTTGGTCGCTTCTCAATCTTTTGCTAGCCTTCATTTTTGTAATGCCCCGAGACCGTTGCGCCAGGTGTCTTGCAGTTATTCACTGTTGTTGCCTTGTCATTTGTTTGTGTGCCATGCTTTGTGTATCATGTCATCATGTGCATCACATTTGCATACATGTTCGTCTCATGCATCCAAGCATTTTCCCCATTGTCCATTTTGCAATCCGACACTCCTACGTCCTCCGGCGTCCCCTTTTGTCTCTTTTCGTGTGCGGGTGTTAAAATTTCTCGGAATGGACCGAGATTTGCCAAGCGGCCTTGGTACACCACCGGTAGACCGCCTGTCAAGTTTCGTGCCATTTGGAGTCCGTTTGATACTCCAACGGTTAACCGGGGAACCGTAAAGGCCACGTGTGTGTTGCAGCCCAACACCCCTCCAAAGTGGCCCATAATCCATCCAAAACCCCTCCATCCTCTCGGTCGTTCGATCACGATCGTGTGGCCGAAAACCGCACCTCATTTGGACTCTCCTAGCTCCCTCTACCTATATATATGTGTGCCTCCCCGAAATTTTCACGCAGTCGAACCCTAGCCTTCCTCTTCCTCGTGCCGCCGGACATGTCCGCCTGGCGACCGGACGTGTCCGCCCTCGCCCTCGCCCAATCCGGAGCCGCCACCTGTCCTCCGACGCTGTCTCCATCGCGCGGGCCCGCCGTGCCCAGATCCAGCCCGCCCCGGGCCGCGCCGGGCCCAAGGGAGCCCGCGCCTCGCCGGCCTTGCCTCCTTGCTCCGTCTCCATCGACGGGACCTCGCGCCGCCGCCTCCTCGCTGGCGCAGCCGCCTGCCACCGCGCGCCGCCCTGCCGCCGCGCGCCATCGCCGTGCCGCCGCACACCGCCACCGCCGCGCCCTGCCACGTTGCCGCGCCGCCAAACGCCGCCACCTAGCGCCTCCTACCGGCGCCGCCGCCTCGCTCCTCGCCGGAGCTCCGTTCGGTCGGATCCATCGCGGGGTGGATCAGATCCACCCGCACGGTGAACCAAACACCACCGCATCGTCCGGATCCCCCCGTCCCGCTCTGTCTCATCCCGCAGTGACTTTCCCGAGGTCTAAATTCCACTAAGTCCATTCTCTGTGATTATTTTTATGCCTACTTCATCATGCCATAACTCTTCATCCGTAGCTCCGTTTTGCATGCATGATACATCAAAATGTTCATCATGATGTGCTCTTCATTTTGTTCCATTGCACCATGCTTGTTTGAGTCCATCTTGATGCCCAAATTGTTGATGCAAGAGTGCTTCATAATGTTAGTTCCTGTTTCTTAGCAGATCTTGAGCATTTGTCATTTTTGCCATGATTATTGTGTGCTGCATATGGTCTTGAGCCCTACATGTGTTTTAGGCTATGCCATGCCATCTTTACAGGGGTGTATGCCATGTATTTTTGTGATCAACGTGGTGACTAGCACAAGTATGCAAAGTAGCTCCCGTGATATTACTGATTTCAGGGGCTTAGAATTTCACTAAGTCATTTCCCTGCTGTTATTTTAATGCCATGTATTCATGTTGCTATAGTGAGATCCATGCTTCTTTTGAGTATGTTCAGTAAGGATGATTTGGACATATGGTTGTGCTCTATCCATCCATGTCCTTGTTTGCAATTATGGAGTGCCCTAGCATGACTCAATCTTGCTCTACTTTTGCTATAAAATGTTCCTGGCAGATTGGTTCGTGTTAATCAATTTTGCCAAGGTTGTTGTAGTTGATCCATGCATGCTATGAGATTGTTCTTGCCATGGTTAGCTTCTTGATCATGTCTTCTTGCTGGTAGTATGTTTGTCATGCAATGCCTTGTGTTGAGTGCATCGAGCTCGCAAACATGCCTTCATAATTCTGTTTATGCCATGTCCAGTTTGCTGCTAAGTCTGAATCTGTTAACGAAACTTGCTATGTTTACATGGGTGCCATCATATCTTATGATCCTTTTTGGCTTATGGTCAGTAAGGGACTCTTGTTCTATGCTTTGAGTAGATTCATGCCATGCCTTGTATTGCTATGATCTGGTCCTGTAGCATGTTGTTATCTTGCTCTAAACATTGCTTCCTGATGTTAATTCCTGACATGTTAGTATTTTCACCAAGTCTGTGATGCTGTTATCTTTTGCCCTTTTGCCATGCTTGTTTGAACCTGCTCTTGTGTGATTTAGCCATAGCTCAGCGTTCATCTTTTGTCAAGCATCTTGAGTAGATCTCTACCATGTGCTTTGTTGTTATGTTGGGGTGCAGTAGCTTAGTTTCTTGTTGCATTCTAGATGGCATCGTGCTGTTAATCATAGAATTGTGCCATTCTTGTTTTGCTTGCCATTTGCAAACTGTGCATCCGATTCTGGTGATCTTTATATCAATTTCGACCGAAATCAACTCATCTTTACAGCGGCACTCTTGGTTTGCCAAGTTGAGACCTGGTTCAATCTTTTCCTTCAGAAGCACGCATATGCATTGCATATCACATCCCGCATATCATGCCATGTTTTGCATCATGTTGCTTGCGCATTGCACCGTGTTTGATTGTTGGTCCTTTGCTTGTGTTCTTGCTTTGGGTAGAGACGGGAGATGAATTCGTTATCGAGGAACCCGTTGAGTACGCTTACGAGGATCAAGTTTTCGTCAAATCGGAGAACTTTGCACGCAAGATGACCATACCCTCGAAATCACTTCTATATTTGCTTGCTAGTTGCTCGCTCTTTTGCTATGCCGTGATACCTACCACTTGCTTTATCATGCCTCCCATATTTCCATGTCAAGCCTCTAACCCACCTTGTCCTAGCAAACCGTTGTTTGGCTATGTTACCGCTTTGCTCAGCCCCTCTTATAGCGTTGCTAGTTGCAGGTGAAGATGGAGTTTGTTCCTTGTTGGAACATGATTATTGTTGGGATATCACAATATCGCTTATTTAATTAATGCATCTATATACTTGGTAAAGGGTGGAAGGCTCGGCCTTATGCCTGGTGTTTTGTTCCACTCTTGCCGCCCTAGTTTCCGTCATACCGGTGTTATGTTCCTTGATTTTGCGTTCCTTACGTGGTTGGGTTATAATGGGAACCCCTTGACAGTTCGCTTTGAATAAAACTCCTCCAGCAAGGCCCAACCTTGGTTTTACATTTGCACTAACAACCTATCACCTTCCCTTGGGTTTTGCGGACTCAAGGGTCATCTTTATTTTAACCCCCCAGGCCAGTGCTTGTCTAAGTGTTGGTCCGAAACAGAGCCACTTGCGGCGCCACCTCGGGGAAACTTGAGGGTTGGTTTTAGTTGTACGTACTGTTCATCCGGTGTTGCCCTGAGAACGAGATATGTGCAGCTCCTATCAGGATGTCGGCGCATCAGGCGGTCTTGCTGGTCTTGTTTTACCATTGTCGAAATGTCTTGTAACCGGGATTCCGAGTTTGATCGGGTCGTCCTGGGAGAAGGAATATCCGTTGTTGACCGTGAGAGCTTGTGATGGGCTAAGTTGGGACACCCCTGCAGGGTTTTGAACTTTCAAAAGCCGTGCCCGCGATTATGTGCAGATGGGAATTTGTTAATATCCGGTTGTAGAGAACTTGACACTTAACTTAATTAAAATGCATCAACCATGTGTGTAGCCGTGATGGTCTCTTTCTGGCGGAGTCCGGGAAGTGAACACGGTTCTTGTGTTATGCTTGAACGTAAGTAGTTTCAGGATCACTTCTTGATCACTTCTAGTTCACGACCGTGCTTTGCTTCTCGTCTCGCTCTCATTTGTGTAAGTTAGCCACCATATATGCTAGTGCTTGCTGCAGCTCCACCTCACTTCCTTTTCCTACCCATAAGCTTAAATAGTCTTGATCGCGAGGGTGTGAGATTGGTGAGTCCCCGTGACTCACAGATTACTTCCAAACAGTTTCAGGTGTCGATGATACCAGTGCAGGTGACGTAACCCAGCTCAAGTGGGAGCTCGATGAAGTTCTTGTTCGTTGTGTTGTTTCGTTGCTGATCGATCAGTAGAGGAGAGCAGTTGGGGCGACCGGGGATCTTTGGCATTAGGGGTTGTCTTTCTTTATTTGGTTCCGTAGTCGGACCTTGATTGTATTCTGGATGATGTAATGCTATAGTTATGTATTGTGTGAAGTGGCGATTGTAAGCCAACTCTTTATCCCTTTCTTATTCAGTACATGGGATGTGTAAAGATTACCCCTCTTGCGACATGCCCACAATGCGGTTATGCCTCCAAGTCGTGCTCTGACACGTGGGAGATATAGCCGCATCGCGGGTGTTACAATTTTGTACTAAGTATGATCACTACTTGTGCATCCAAAAACCTTTATACCAGTTTTGCCACATGAGTCCACTATATCTACCTATATGCGGTATTCTTTTGCCGTTCTAAGCAAATTTGTATGTGCCATCTCTAATTTTCAAAATAAACTTCTCTTTTGTGTGTTCGTTTCTCTCGCGGAGCGGTGAGGGGTGGCTAATAGTTTCCATGCTAGATGTGTTATTCTCACGATGAGTGTTTATTCACTTGTCATTGCACGAGAGTAAGTCAAGGATATTAGGGATGCCCAGTCCCGAAATGAAAAAAATGAATTTACTTTATGTTATCAAATAATAAATTCCTTGGAAAGTGTTGGTATGGAAGGCACCCATGGATACGGTTAGCCATGGAAAGTGAAAGTATGGTGGAAAAGGGAATAGACTTTATTTTCTGTTGGGGAACCGCCTACGATATATCTAGCATGGAAAGTGTTGGGAACTCTAAGTCGTTTTCGTTGGTGGGAAGGTCACACCTCCCAAAATGTTTTTATCTCTAAGTTTTTCGCTTTGAGCTCTGGCACCTCTACAAATCCCTACTTCTCTCTGCGAAGGGCCTTTCTTTTACTTTATGCAATTTTTATTTTTGAATTTGAGTCTCCATCTTCTCTTATAAAAGCACCAACAAGGAGGCACTATGATCGTACTTGAGCATTGGGTGTAGTTAATATGCGAGTGTGTTTCATGAATGGATCAATGATTCAGCATGATGGGCTAGGGATAGCTTATTTTAGCATTGATATTTTGAAAGCATAGTTGCTTGTTGATATGTTTGAGTATTTAAGTTATCATGTCAAAACTAGACTATTGCTTTGAACAATATATAAGTCCAAATGTCCATGCTATAAAGAAAATAAATATGATATGACATAATAGGCAGCATTCCACATCAAAAATTCTGTTTTTATCACTTACCTACTTGAGGACGAGTAGGAGTTAAGCTTGGGGATGCTGATACGTCTCCAACGTATCTATAATTTTTGATTGTTCTATGCTGTTATATTATCAATCTTGGATGTTTTATAATCATTTTATAGTCATTTTATATCATTTTTTGGTACTAACCTATTGACATAGTGGCAAGTGCCAGTTGCTGTTTTTTGCATTTTTTACATCACAGAAAATCAATACCAAACGGAGTCCAAATGCAACGAAACTTTACGGAGATTTTTTATGGACCAGAAGACACCTAATGGCCAAGGTTACGCCTGGGAGGGTGCTTCGAGGAGAGCACAACCCACCAGGGCATGCCAGGAGGCCCAGGTGTGCCCTGGTGGGTTGTGCCCACCTCGGCTGCCCCCCGGACCGCCTCTCTGCTCTATAAATACCCCAATATTCCAGAAACCCTAAGGGAGTCGACGAAAATCAATTCCAGCCACCGCAGAGTCCAGAACCACCAAATCACTTCCATTGGTACCTCTCCGATGATGCGTGAGTAGTTCTTTGTAGACCTTTGGGTCCGTAGTTAGTAGCTAGATGTCTTCCTATCTCTCGTTTGATTCTCAATACAATGGTCTCTTGGAGATCGATATGATGTAACTCTTTTTATGATGTGTTTGTTGGGATCGGATGAACTTTGAGTTTATGATAAGATCTATCTTTTTATATCCATGAAAGTTATTTGAGTTTCTTTGATCTCTTATATGCATGATTGCTTATAGCCTCGTATTTCTTCTCCGATATTTGGGTTTTGTTTGGCCAACTTGATCTGCTTATCTTGCAATGGGAATAGGTGCTTTGTAGTGGGTTCGATCTTACGGTGCTTGAGCCCAGTGATAGAAGAGGAACCGAGACATATGTACCATTGCTACTAAGGATAAAGCGATGGGGTCTATCTCTACATAGATAGATCTTGTCTACATCATGTCATCATTCTTATTGCATTACTCCGTTTCTCCATGAACTTAATACATGATGACCCACAAGTATAGGGGATCAATTGTAGCTCTTTTTGATAAGTAAGAGTGTCGAACTCAACGAGGATCAGAAGGAAATGACAAGTGGTTTTCAGCAAGGTAAAGTCTGCAAGTGTTGAAATTGTAAGTAGCAGAGTAGTTTGATAGCAAGATAATTCATAACAAGTAAGTAACGATAGTAGTAGAAAAGGTGCAGCAAGGTAGCCCAATCCTTTTGAGGCAAAGGACATGCCAAAATGGTCTCTTATGATGAGCAAAGTGTTCTTGAGGGTACACGTGAATTTCATCTAGTCACTTTCATCATGTTGGTTCAGTTTGTGTTTGCTACTTTGATAATTTGATATGTGGGTGGACCGGTGCTTAGGTGATGTTCTTACTTGAAAAAACCTCCTACTTATGATTAACCCTCCCGCAAGCATCTGCAACTATGAGGAAAGTATTAAGAATAAATTCTAACCATAGCATTAAACTTTTGGATCCAATCGGTCCCATAGGGAATAGAATATAAACTGGGGTTTAAGCTTCTGTCACTCTCGCAACCCATCATCTAATTGCTACTCCACAATGCATTCCCTTAGGCCCAAATATGGTGAAGTGTCATGTAGTCGACGTTCACATGACACCACTAAGGGAATCACAACATACATACTATCAAAATATCGAACACATATCAAGCTCACATGATTACTTGCAACATGATTTCTCCCGCAACCTCAAGAACAAAAGTAACTTCTCACAAATGATAAACATGCTCATGATCATAGGAGTATTAAATAGCATATTGGATCTGAACATATAATCTTCCACCAAATAAACCATATAGTATTGAACCACAAGATGTAATCAACACTACTAGTCACCCACAAGCACCAATCTATAGTTCCGGTAACAAGATTGAACACAAGAGATGAACTAGGGTTTGAGATGAGATGGTGCTGTTGAAGATGTTGATGGAGATTACCCTCCCCAAGATGGGAGAGTTGTTGGCTCTGTTGGAAAAGGCAGTGCCTAGGAGGCGCTTAGGCACGCCTAGGCGCTAGGCAATGGCCCAACGCCTCGCCCAGGGCATAAGCAGAAGTCTAGGCAGAGCAAGTAAGAAATTGTCTACCCAAGTGAGAAATCATGCCATATTACACTGATATGCCAAAAGGGCCATATTCCAATCGTTGTAGCTGATCGTTAACGTACTTATATGCCCTAAATCAATAGAATACACATATAATAACCACATATACACCCTAATAGTAAAAATTATATAATCGCCTAGGCTACGCCTAGGGCGTTTAAGCACCGCCTGAGCACTAGGGGAAGGACAACCGCCTCGCTTACGCCTACCGCTTTTTCCAACCTTGGTTGTTGGTGATGATGATAACGATGATTTCCCCCTCCGGGAGGGAAGTTCCCCCGGCGGAATCGCTCCGCCGAAGGGCAAAAGTGGTCCTGGCCAAGTTTCGCCTCGAGGCGGCAGCGTTCTGTCCCGAAAGTCCTCTCCTTATTTTCTCTAGGTCAAAATGACCTATATACCAGAAGATGGGCACCGGAGGTTGGCCTGGGTGAGCACAACCCACCAGGGCGCGTTTGGGCTCCCTGGCGTGCCCAGGTGGGTTGTGCCCACCTGGTTGGCCCCCTCTGGTAGTTATTTGCTCCAATAATTCTTAAATATTCCATAAAAAATCCTCGTTAAGTTTCAGCTCATTAGGAGTTGTGCAGAATAGGTAATGTGACATAGCTTTTTCACATCCAGGTTTCCAACTGCCGGGATTCTCGCTCTTTGTGTATACCTTGCATATTATGAGAGAAAAGGCATTAGAATTACTCCAAAAAGCATTATTATGGATAAAAACATTATAAATAACAGTAAGAAAACATGATACAAAATGGATGTCTCGATTCCCCCAAGCTTAGACCTCGCTTGTCCTCAAGCGAAAATCGACATCGAAAAACATGTCCACATGCTTTGAGAGAGAGGTGTCGATAAAAACAAAATACGAACATATCAGCATCATGTTGATTATTATAACAAGAATAAAATTAAACATAAGACTTTTACCATAGAACTTTTATCATACACTTCTCATGAATAAGTAACAATTCATCACACAATCGAAGTATGAAGAAAAAACTCTATTAAAAACCAACAAACTATGTTCTCAGTCAACTTTGCAACTACAATTCATCATCTTTTGAGGAAGGGTCACGTATCAGAGCCTTTAGGCAAGTCCACATACTCAACCATCATATAGTCTTCTATGATTGCTAACACTCACCGTGTACACATGAGCAAAACATTTCAACCGAACACATAAAAAGATAGGGGCTTATAGTTTCGCCTCCCAATGTATTCACCTCAAGGGTGATGCCAACAATAATAACTCATGCTATCTATATTCAACTGGACATATGTGCCTAGATCTTTCCTCACCACATGATGCTTGCCAAAGGAGAAAAATAAAAAGGAATAGAAGGAAAACTTTGACTCTTTGCATAAAAGTAAATACATAAAAGGAAAAGATAGGCCCTTCGCAGGGGGAAGTAGAGGTTGCCATGCGCTTATTTGTTTGTATGCTCAACCCCTTAATGCAAAAGAACGTCACGTTGCATTGCCCCTTGTGATAGCAACCTTTATTATGCAGTCTGTCGCTTTTATTCTTCACCATCACAAGTTCGTGCAACGCTCAATTTTCACTTACACTAAATGATCTCACACTTTTAGAAGCAATTTTTATTGCCTTTTTGCACCAATGACAACTTACTCGAGGGATCTTGCTCAATCACTAGGTAGGTATGGTGGACACTTGAAAATAAGATTTGGGTTTAAGGGTTTTTGGATGCACAAGTAGTACCTCTACTTGGTGCGGAATTTTTGGCTAGCAAAGATAGGGGGCAAGCACCACATGTTGAAGGATCTATGACAATATGACTTCTATGTGAATATAAACAAACATAAACCATTAAGTTGTCTTCCTTGTCCAACATCAACAATTTTGGCATATAATATTTTGATGAGGGCTCACAATCACAAAAGATTTCTAGGATAGTATATAGTATATTTATATGTGAATCTTCTCTTCCCTTATTAATTCTTTCATGAGTTGCATCATTGAGTAATGCTATATTTTTCAATCTCTAATAAAATTTTCTACTTATACTTTTCCTTATGTGGTGTCATCTCCTACCATAGGATTAGTATATGATATTTTCTTTTATTTATTTCCTTTCTTTTATTTATTTCCTTTCTCCTTTTATTTCTTATTTCTTTTCTTTAATTTGCAACATGAAAGTAAAGAAAGCAAAAACTCAAACTAAACTTTATTATATAACTTGCACATGATTACAAGGACAGATCACTAAGCAAACTCTCAAAGAAGAAAGGATCAAACTAAAATTTTATTCATCTAAAGCAAAGGATCGAACTAAAATAAGTAAAAGCAAAAAAGGATAGTGGGGTGATACGATACCGGGGCACCTCCCCTAAGTTTGGCGGAAGCCAAGGGGAGTGCCCATACCCGATGCTCAGTTCTCTTTTGGTGGTGAAGAAGATGATGGTGATGATGGCGTAGTATTATCCAATATAACCATGAGTAGATCCTTCAAACCTTGAATCTCCCAAAGGGCTTGATGAATTAATTCATTGTTTTTCTTCACCTCAGCCAGTATGTGTTTATTCCCCGGGCCGCACGGTTTTGTTCCTGCACCATTTCTCTTGGCCGATATATGTCCCAATTGGATGGCATGTGCCTACGAGGATTATTCTCGAACCCATAATTCTGAATCAAATTGCGAAAATTGTTGCTATGTAACCTGTGTAAAGGCCTCATCGGAGGGAGTTCTTCTTGCACTTCTTGGCTTGCTTGATTGTGTGAAGATCCCATGGCTTGATGAGGATTGGGGTGAGTAGAGATGCCAGCTAGTGTGCCCCTCTCGGAGGCAGGAGAGTGAACCCCAAAAGGATTTATCTCCTCTTCCTCCATAGGAGCCTCTCTAGCTTCATCTCTCCTTGGATCCTCCTGAACCACCCTTGTGTCTTCTTCTCCGTTATTGAAAGGTGAGGAAGACATGATGTTGGTCTAACTGAATCTGTCAGAAAACAGCAAGAAAAGAGAACAGAGGATTTCTCTGCTATACGCGATCAACAGGTTTGGGAAGTATATATAGATTTTTTTTATCTTGGAGGACAAGCATACGGAAGAAAAACGGAGCCCTGAAGGTGTCCCAGGTGGGCACAACCCACCTGGGCGCGCCAGGAAAGCCTAGCGCGCCCTGGTGTCTTGTGCCCACCAGGGGACGCTTCCTGGAAGTTTCTTTATTTCCTAATTTTTTAGATATTCCAAAACTGATAAAAAATATTTTTGCGGATTTTTCGGAGTCCGTTTACTTACCATATCACGTACCTCCTTATCTTCATGATTCCCGAGTGTTCTGGAAGGACTCTTTTATGTGTTCTTCCGGTGTCAAAGTCTGGATAACATTACTTTCAACAATAATGGGCGTACCTGAGATATAATGCTTTATTCATTGCCCATTGACAACCTTCGGGTTAGTACCTTCGGAGTTATTTATTTTGATGGCTCTGGACTGGTAAACCTCCTCGATAACATAGGGCCCTTCCCATTTTGAGAGGAGTTTTCCTGCAAAGAATCTTAAATGAGAGTTGTATAAAAGAACATATTCTCCGACTTTAAACTCATGCTTTTGGATTCTTTTGTCATGCCATTTTTTTACTTTTTCTTTGAATAATTTTGCATTTTCATAAGGTTGGGTTCTCCATTCATCTAAAGAGCTGATATCAAATAACCTCTTTTCACCAGCAAGTTTGAAATCATAACTGAGCTATTTGACAGCTCAATATGCTTTATGCTCTAACTCAATACTGGTGCGCATCGGTCCTAAACAAACAGTTTTTAACCCCTTTTAGCGACGACATTTGGAACCGTCGCCAACTGAGTGTGGGCGATAGGGGGGTCCTTCCCACACGACCTAGAAACCGTCGGGGATATGCCCTCATGGCAAACACGCTCGACAAAATGAGGTCGTGTGCGACCGACGAGCGCTCAAATACGGTAATACGTACAGTAGAGCTAAAAATACAATTATATGGCGAAATTGTTTCCGGTCGCAAGTACATCCCACACAGTCAGTCCCCGCTAAACATTTCCGTTCGTATGTACATCCCACACAGTCGCTCCAAGGAAAACGTTTCCAATCACAGGTATATCACACACAATTTTTCCCGTTAAATCGTTTGCGTTATTGAATGTATCACACACAGTCCATAGAAGAAACAGTGTGGCAAAGACTGTCCATCACACACAATTTTTATGTGGTAAACGTTTGCACAAGGTGGCCTAACGCAAATAGTTTTCAAGAGAAAGTCGTGTGTGCAGTGGAGATTGATCGCACACGTAGTGGATCCTAGAAACATTTCTGATCTCCACGTATAACACAGACGTTCCGTTTTTGCAAATCGTGCGCAGTGTAATCCCTAATTTAAAAATCACATGTTTTGAATTTGAAAGTAGGCAGTCACTTATTTCATATCCAACCATGTTTATTACAAATATAGGTTCAACCACGAATGCATAATTTGATGCACATGTACATATACTAAAGAACTACAGAAGCACCAAGTAAAGAATGATGACCACAGTTGTACTAAAGACTATAAAGAGAGAGGCGAAAGACATTATGGTTGCTAGAGAAGGTGAAGCGGAATGCCCATATTGTGCTCTCCTCCATGCGTAATGCGCGCACGTCTCTAGGCCAACCCCTTGTGATGGCTGCTCGTCCATCCTTCACTGTCTTCATTAGGACTTCTCGATGCTCATTGTAGTCTGGATGAAATACTTTAACCTTCATTGCGTGTCCACCAATCATGTACTTTGCGAGGTAATCTTGAGTGAACTGCTTCGGGAACCACTGGGAACGAAAAAGATTCAGACATTGTTGTCTAACAACTCATTATGGGCAGTAAAAAGAGAAGGCTGCAGAGTTTGTAGTTACCATCCTACAGCTCACTGTTGTGTTGGATAGAGTATAAACAAATAATTTGCTTGCCACCATTCGTATCTTTTTGCTAATAATCCTTATTAGTTTCCTCACTTGATGCTTGCTCATCAATATCTCATTGCCCCATACGCAAAAAGGGTCGATGCGTGGATCCTTGCCAAGGGCATATGTACCTACAAGCAACAAGTCAATATTAGAAGTTAACTAGTGTCCAGGCCTGGATCTATATGCACTACATTATGGAACGACGGGGGAGTACAAGCCGAGGGATGAAGCTAACCTCGGCGGAAAATGGTGGTCACTCCCGTTGTTGTCCTGCATAAGTAGTGGAAAGGCATGATAAGTACATCAATCTTAACATCAAACAAATATAGAAAAGGTAAACAACATCATCTCCAAATGATAGCTTGAATGTGTTGGTTTCAGCATGCTGTTAAAGCAGATATAAAATGGAAGGCAATGTTACCAACAACAGGCTTAATAACCATCAAATATTGCAATTCAAACCGGTATTGTTGAAAATGAAAAGAACATAGGTAATGTTTAAACATCACACTGGATAAATGTGTAAAACTAAAATAAAGGGCATGTGTTAACTACACCAGGAATAACTGGAACCAAATATAGCCGTTCAAACTGGTATTGATGTAGTCGAGCGACATAGTTCCGACCTGCACATAATGAGCAACACATTGTGAATGACTGAAATAAACAAGGCATAAATGACCAGTATAAAAACCAAATATAGCCACTGAAAACTGGATAGAGTCTCACTGCAACCAACCTAACAAGCAAATACAGATAAACAGGGCATATGCTTGAAAACTGGACAAATGCTCACTGCAACCAACCTAACAAGCACATAAAGATAAACAAGGCATCTGCTTGATAACTGGACAAATGCTAAAAAAGCAACCTAACAACCAAATACATATAAACAAGGCATCTGCTTGGTAACTAGACAAATGCTAAAAAAAGCAACCTAACAACCAAATATAGATAAACAAGGCATCTGCTTGATAACTCGACAAATGCTCACTGCAACCAACCTAAGAACCAAATACAGATAAACAAGGCATCTACTCGATAACTGAAAAAATGCTCACTCCAACCAACCTAACAACCAAATACAGATAAACAAGGCATCTACTCACTATAAACAACCAAATATAGCCATTCATGAAACTGAAGTGGACAATTCATACTTAAACATCACATAGACCTATTGAACAATACATTTTTGCATAACTGAAATAATTAAACATGACACAGTTAAAGCACCGCACGGCAAATGCTACTACAACAAAGGGTATGGGTTGGCAAGCTAGAAAAGGTAAGATTTGCTGATAGAATGTTGCCTCACATTTCATGGATGGGATCCTTCCAGTTGGAAGAGCACAGACCCATGGTGCGCTCTCTGATGTCATAGATGGGTTGTTTCACCTTGGAAGAACCTTCGTGGGTGCCCTCCTCATGGTTGTGGTCGTGGTCGATGAGATCTGACTTGGCAATTGAGGATCCCAAGCCGTCGTCGTAGAACATGTCCTTCAGAAATGACAAAATGGGCTCGATGGCATATAAAGCTCGCAAATCCTTGACCGCTTGGTGGAGGAGATCAGCGGCAGGCCGTCGAAGAGATCAACGGCGGTTGAACCAGAGGGGCTGGGGATGGATCACTTAACCTGTGACATGGCCTGGGTGAAGCCGTCGGTTTGGACGAGCATGATGTCATAGCTAGCTTTCCCGAGATACAGTAATACGCTAGCCCGCTGACATGAAGCCTTCGGTATGGCAACATAGTCAACGTCTTCGCCGGCTTCCATGGCGACGTGTTGCTCCGGGATCGACAAGTCGGGGCAAATGGCGGCCACCTCGCCAACGTTCGCCGAAGAGGCCATGATAAACCTCTTCTTGGCCGAACGCTCGTCGGGCTCCCCGGGATACGTTGTCGAGCTTAGGCTGCGACATTCTGGAGCAGGGGATGTGGATCTGGCAGGGAGGGATACCACATGCCTCATCTAAAAACTCAGGGGGAGTGGGGCGACAGTATGGCAATCACTGGGTAACCTGAACTTTATTATCTAAGCTAGGAGGAACGGGCAGACCGGCAGGGGTTGGCGGCGGCGCCGGCGGCCACCGCGAGCTAGGGTTCGAGGGGGCGGGGGGGGGGGGTGGGGAACTGTGGAGGGGGGGGGTGTTTGAGGATACGCCGTGGCTACTGAAAATTTTAGTAATGGTGGGTGGAGATGGTGGTGGGGGAGGGTGACGGTTCAAATGCCTCGGCTACTACAATTTTACTATAATTAAGGTCGGTGCTGGAGGAGTGTGGGCGACGGTTGAAGTACGACCACTACTAAAATTTGGGTAAAGGAATTGATGCGGGACAGGAGTGCCCAAGATCACGCACGGTCAAATAACAATAAGCGTGTATGATAATAAGGAAAAGTGGTGCGGATCCACCAATTTTTGCAACGCTCAAGGCGGGTAGTTTGTTTTTTATATTTCTAGCTAGCTGGTCTATCGCACACGGTTCGTCCTAATTTCCAAATAAACTTATCCGCCTTCAGCTTGCACAGGCATGGTTATTTCAACGCACTTGCATCGCACACGGTTGAGCCAGTACCTCCACCTTAATTGGCTCGCGCTTGCGCAGGCGTGGTGATTTACATCGCACTTGTATCGCACACGGTTAAGATATTATACCCCGTGCCCGTTGAGGGTCATCAGAGTCTTTGCAACAAAAAATAACGTTAGAGAGGGTCAAAAGACAACCACACCAGCATGTGGCCCAAATATATATGAGTGAAAAGGGTGGTCTGTGATGTTCAAAATTTCAATGCACAACTTTGACCCCGCGGGCCCACAGTTGGGCGCATCGTTGAAGATCGATGAGAGGGGCCAGAAGTCAAGAACCACCTGGAAGTGGCCAAATATATGTATGAACATTGGGGATGTTTAAAACTTTAAATACACAATGCATAACTTTGGTGGCACCTGCCTCGCAAACCCCAAAGCACCCTAACAACCACCTAGCTAGGATATATATAATGACATAATGTCGTACCTAGCTAGGATGCTTGGCCCACCACCTCCCACTTCATGTCAAGGGGGCGGATGCACGTAATGATCGATACTTTGGTCACACATGCATGTCGCCATGAACTACCATAAGACGGACCAATGAATCTACCGGTTGGTCAAATGACAGTTGTTGTTGTCGATAAACCGCTTGGGCCAATAGATTGAACCATCATAAAAATCGCATGAGAGGGACCACAAAACCAGCACCTCTTGCATGCGGCCCAAAATGATGTATGTTGGGAAGGGGTGATGTGTGTTTTCAATATAGAATAATTTACAAATTAGATGTGGTGCCTAACTCTCGATACAGACAACAACCATGAAGGCAAAGTAGTTAAGGATGAGATACACAGGGTTTGATGTAGGTCGAACCCAGCAATCTGAGCATCTGGGAGGGAATCCTGACAACACATGAGCTCGAGCTTTGGTTGACCGACAATTGACGATGACCGGCCCTAACACGAACTAGGAGTAATTCATTCATGGCCAACACATACACCTCATTATCGGTCAAAGGGGTGATATATATACACTCGGGGAGCCCATAGATATCCGTGTCGTCACAAAAAAAGCACAAGGGAGACGTGGTCGACCAAAAGACCCCGTATACACTGCATGTAGCTCGAAAATATGTATGGATACGATGGTGTATGATGTGTTTAAATCCCAAATGCACAACTTCGATGGGCCACCAACTGCATTACAAACTAAATACTGTACCCGACTCCAAGCCTGGTTCAGTACATACGATGCCAGTTTCCCAACTTCAAGGCGGCGACGGGGGGGGGGGGGGGGGTCGTCCGACGCATGCGCTCAAACTTTATTTTGTTTAGCATGGGACACATCTATATATATCTATACATCTATACACCTATATAGTGTGCGGATAACTTTGACAGTTGCTCGTTGGATGAAGCCAATCTGACGGTACAGAGATGGCAAATCTGAGCACTACTGCCCGTTGGATATCATCTACATTGCACCAGATTCTGCCACATGTACAATCTAGAAGACTCCATGGTTGAACTTAAGCATAATGCACAAACCTCAAAACACAAGCACCTCTCCTTTGTTCTCTAGAATCTTCCATATCTTAATTGCCCAAACTTGTTTTTTCTAAATGAATTGTCACCTTTTGTTTTTACCTTTACAATGCACAATTCCATGAATGTTAAAATAAATTTTTCATAAAACTAATTGATTTTGGATGAGATGAACTATAAGAATTAAACGAACATCTACATCATGCATATCTGGTCAAAGAGGCGGGAAACCGATGAGAGGAGTGGCGAGAAACGGTAGCCTGTTTTGAATGAAAACCTAGTAGAGAAGGAAGCGTGAGCTACACGGCGCATGCACACAGTGCTTACCCATGTACTGCATGTGCTGTCGAAAGGGCTCAGGGTTGCCGTTCGATCTGGGAGCATCCAACGGTGCACACGTACGATCCGTGGGGTTCGGGTTCTGGCCAGTCAGAACACACGACTCAGATCGCGCGCACAGTGAGGGGCGAGGCGGGCGGGGGGGGGGGGATATGATACGGAAACCAACATTCGATGGAAATTGTTGAAAACCATGAGAAAAAGATGTTTTGAAGTTAATTTTTTTTAAAAATGCGGGATGTTAAGAGGATGATGTTTTATTGCCACACAAAGTTTTAAGTTGAAACACATTACGAGATGTGAGCTATGAAAAAGACAAAATCAGCATTGAATAGTGCTGAATAGTAATGTCACTATTCAGGGCTGAATTTGTATTTTTCATAGTTCACATCTTGTAATGTTTTTCAACTTGAAATTTTTTGTCGCAATAAAACATCACCTTCTTAACATCCCACATTTTTTCTTCAGATTTTTATGAAACTTTAAAATATGGTTTCCACGAAGTTTTCATTGAATATCGGCTTTCGTGAGTGAACCCTATGCTATTTGAAAACATTTCGTGAGAGGAATCTCGGTTTTTAAATCCCCGTAAATCCAAAACTAAGCCGAAAATCGTGAAACCTGCCATGGTGTCACGACATGGCACTTATATGTCAAGGAATTTTTTCGTCCATTGTGGCGCAAGTTTTATTACAAGCCTCTTACAACCGAAGCTTCTCTCAAAGAAGCCTCATGGTTCCGATAGGGAAACATGTCCCCCTTGTGGTGAAACATTATCACTGCCTCTTTTCGCCTTGAATTTTCTTCTACGGACAACATGGAACGACAAGATATCTGTGCTGAAATTTAAACTTATTCAGGGTTCGGTTGGCCTTTTTATACACTAATTGAGTTTCCTAGGCATTTTATGTCCATAATTCAAATCTGAACTACAAATACATGCTCCAGTTCACCAAAATGGCTAGAAAAATTATACATGTGTCCTTGGGTGCATGTTTAGGTCCCATGCCAGGAATGGGAACGAATTACAACCGTACCGGTGTCATGGCTCATCCTCAAACATTTCGAATCTCAGTTTTTAAGTCCCCATAAATCCTAAACTCACCAGAAATTCATCAAAGGTGGCATGGTGTCACGTCATGGCACATATATGTCGTGGTAAAAACATTGTCCAATTTGGGCCAAGCTTTATTACAAACCTCTTACAAAAACTGGAGCTTCTCTCAAAGAAGCCTCGAGGTTCCGATAGGGAAACGTGTTCCCCTTGTGGGCGAAACATAATCACTACCTCTTTTTGCCTTGTATTTTCTTCCACGGGCAACATACAACGACATGATATCCATGCTGAAATTTAAACTTATTCAGGGTTCGTTTGGCCTCTTTATACACTAATTGAGTTTCCTAGGCATTTAATGTCCATAATTCAAATCTGAACTACAAATACATGCCCCAGTTCACCAAAATGGCTAGAAAAATTATACATGTGTCCTTGGGTGCATGTTTAGGTCTCATGCCAGGAATGGGAACGAATTACAACCGTATCGGTGCCCTGGCTCGTCCTGAAACATTTCAAATCTCGATTTTTATGTCCCCATATATCCTAAACTCACTAGAAAGTCATCAAAGGTGGCATGGTGTCACATCATGGCACATATATGTTGTGGTAAAAACATTTCCAATTTGGGCCAAGCTTTATTACAAACCTCTTATAAACCGGAGCCTGTCGCAAGAACCCTCATGGTTTCGATAGGGAAACGTGTCCCCTTGTGGGCCAAACGATATCACTCCCTTTTCTAGCCTCATATTTTCTTCTACACACGACACGGAACAACTGGAGATTCGTGCTGAACTTTGAAATTATTCAGGGTTCATTTGCCCTTTTTATTCATTAATTGAGTTTTCTAGGCATTTTATGTCCATAATTCAAATCCAAACTACAAATACATGCTCCAGTGCACCAAAATGGCTAGAAAAAACATACATGTTTCCTTGGGGTGCATGTTTATGTCCCATGGAACGAATGGGAACGAATTCAACCGTTTCGCCATCCTGGCTTGGCCACAAACATTGCGAATCTCTGTTTTTAAATCTTTGTAAATCCAAAACTCACCAGGAAATCATGAAACTTGGCATGGTGTCACTACATGGTACATATAATTGTTCAATTTGGGCGAAGCTATATTACAAGCCTTTTACAAACCGGAGCCTGTCGCAACCCTCGTGGTTCCGGGAGGGGAACATGCGCCTCTTGTGGGCGAAACGACAATTGTTGCCTCTTCTCGCCTTGAACTTTGTTCTATAGGCAACATAGAATAACAGGAGTGTCGGGCTGAAATTTGATGTATTACTAATTATAATTGCTAATTGCTAAGTTTTCTATGCATTTAATGTAGTCCATAATTGAAATTTGAACCACAACCACATGATCCAGTGAAGCAAAATGGGTGGGAAATCGTACATGTGTCATTGGGTGCATGTTGAGGTCTCGTTTAAGGAATGGGAATGAACTACAAACTTGTTGTCGTCCTGAAACATTGAGAATATCTATTTTTAAATCCCAGTAAATCAAAAAGTCACCCAAAAAACATGAATATCGGTTTTTAAATCCTAGTAAATCGTCCAGTTTGACAAGAGGCGCACACATTACCAGCCAACGAAGTCCTTTTTGAAACAAAAAACTAACACGTTAGTATCGCAAACGGTTGTACTATATTAACCGTGTCAAAATTTAACCATACTCGATGGCGTGTGTGCAACTATTTGATTAGACGGGACGAGCACGAGAAGTCCGCCGTGCCGGCTCGACGGGACGCGTGCGAGCAGTTCACCGCGCAGGATCGACGAGACAGGTGCATCCTGTCCACCTCGTAGGCTCGACGGGACACATGCGAGCAGCAAGGCCGCCCATGCTCACCGGGAAACGAGCTCTTTGACCTCCATGCACCAGCCGCCGCCCGCCTCGCCCACAACTTCTCCATTAATGGGTTAATTAAAGCACCTGGATGGAGGTTGTTTGCTTGTGATCCCATGGCACAATTTGCTTTGTTCGTGTTTTCAACTCGTATTCCGCCCTAATTTAAGTTGCCACATAGGGCAACGGATAATACGACCACAAATAAAATGGCAACGGATAATACGACGACAAATTTACAATGGCGCAGATAATAAATGTCTTACATATTCCGGATAACTTAAAATGCCACATGTGGCAAAGCCCAAAAGACACGGGGGCCAGAGAAGAAGGAAATTGCAGACAACGATCTTGGTCACTACTGTCTCTACTCGTCGATGGATCGTCGGGCGGCGAAATCCTCCAACTCCTTCAATTCCTCACGACTTTTCTTGAAAGCAGCCACAGATTCCTCCGCCTCTTGCTTGCGCTTGATCCGGAGCTTCCTCAAGCCACCCATCAGTTCCTCGACGACCGCTTTCAGCGTCATCTCCAAGGCACTGCTTTGCTCATGCAGCATCTTCCAGCCGGTGGCCTCCTCCTCCTTCACGACGACCAACTTGAGGAGCTTCGCATTGTCACCCATGAGTTGCTCGACGAGGCCGGTCGCCTTGTCAACCGAGGCATCGCTGATCTTGAGCAGCTTCATCAAGTCGTTGACCAGCTCCTGCCGTGTAGTGACGCCGGCGAGAATGCCGTCGTCGCTAGTGAAGGACTTTAGGAACGCCGGCTCATCGCGATGGCCGAGGCCGCGAATGCGCTTGTGAGATTCCTTGCGTGCCCGTGAGAGCTCGTTCGAGGGCTCCGCGGTGCGCTGGGACATCTCTGCTACGGCTGCGGCTTCACGTCGGGACCTCTCTAGAGCTTCCGCGGCCTTGGTCTTTGTTGCCTGGTTATATGTCCACCCTAAACTCCTACCGGTCATGGCGGAACGACTTGACAGAAAAAACCAGTTTTGTGGGTGATGAGGAGAGGAACTGTGAAGTAATTTTCGAGTGGGTAGTTTTTATAGACCGGTGCTAAGTGTGAACACATACTAGTCTGATAGGTGTGAACAGATTTGCAATTACTTATTGCGTTGTAATCAGGAATGTGACAAAAAACAAGGTCAAAATTTATTGATGGCAGAAGGTTGACCACGTAGTTGCTCGCCGTTGAGGCGGCTGCGGCGCGCTCTGCTCACCGTTGAGGCAAAGTTACAATGGCAACGGTTAATAATTCTTAATAATTGTCTTACATATTCAAGATAATTTAAAATGCCAAATGCGGCAAGGCCCAGAACACTCACGACCTAGATATGCATACAATTATAATAAAATATAAGCTAAAAGGCTGAGCTGGCGGCCTTCGGACGATGGTCTTCTCGGACTCCATGATCAGCTTAGCACCATTGCGGCCGTTCACTCCGAGTGTCCCGACCCGCCTCCGCCTATGGAGCTGCTGGCGCTGGGAGGCTCTTGGGGCTGCTGGGCCTCTTCCAGAGGAGCTTGACACCGTGCAATCACGTGCATGACAACTCTGCGGAATCGCTCCATTTCCATGTCTCTGGCCTGGTAGCAAATTCCGTCGATCACCTCCATCCTCAAGATATCACGTTGGCGATGTTCTACTTCGTCGAGGACGTCAACTCCGCCAAGGATGCACTCGAGCCTGTCCACCACATCATCGGGATCGAGGTTGACACAACCGCCGCGGGCAATGATGAAGTCACAGGCTGCCTTTGTCTTGACTAAATCGCAGAGGTCCTCTGCCCATTCATTGCAGGGCATCAGGCTCTCGATGAGCACTGGTGACGACGGTTCTTCTGGTGGGTCATCGATCATGCCGCTGTGTAATGCCCTCGATGCGGCTATATCTCCCACATGTCGAAGCACGACTTAGAGGCATAACCGCATTGAAAGCAATGTCGCAAGTGAGGTAATCTTCGCAAACAACCCATGTAATACAATAGGGGAAAAGATACATAGTTGGCTTACAATCGCCACTTCACACAAATACATGAATACAACATTACAACATCCAAATACAATCAAGGTCCGACTACGGAACCAAAATAAAAGAAGAACCCCAAATGTGACAAGGTCCCCGATCGACCCCAACTGGGCTCCACTACTGATCAACTAGAACGAAACAACACAAAGGACAAGATCTTCATCGAGCTCCTCCTTGAGCTTGGTTGCGTCATCTGCACGGACTCATCGGCACCTGCAAGCTGGTTTTGGAAGTATCTGTGAGTCACGGGGACTCAGCAATCTCACACCCTCGCGATCAAGACTATTTAAGCTTATGTGTAAGGTAAAGGTATGAGGTGGAGCTGCAGCAAGCGACTAACATATATGGTGGCTAACATACGCAAATGAGAGCGAGAAGAGAAGGCAAAGCACGATCGAGAAACTATGATCAAGAAGTGATCCTAGAACAACCTACGTCAAGCATAACTCCAACACCGTGTTCACTTCCCGGACTCCGCCGGAAATAGACCATCACGGTTACACACGCGGTTGATGTATTTTAATTAAGGTCAACTTTAGGTTTTCTACAACCGGACATTAACAAATTCCCATCTACCCATAACCGCGGGCACGACTTTCGAAAGTTCAAATCCCTGCAGGGGAGTCCCAACTTAGCCCATCATAAGCTCTCACGGTCAATGAAGGATATTCCTTCTCCCAAGACATTCTGATCAGACTCGGCATCCAGGTTACAAGACATCTCAACAATGGTAAAACAAGTCCAGCAACATCGCCCGAATGTGCCGACAAATCCCGATAGGAGCTGCACATATCTCATTCTCAGGGCACACTCAGATGAGACATCCTACGAGTAAAACCAACCCTCGAGTTGCCCCGAGGTGGCCCCGCAGTCTACTCATCGGACCAACACTCAGAGGAGCACTGACCCAGGGGGGTTAAAATAAAGATGACCCTTGAGTCCGCAAAACCCAAGGGAAAAAGAGGCTAGGTGGCGAATGGTAAAACCAATGTTGGGCATTGCTGGAGGAGTTTTATTCAAGGCGAACTGTCAAGGGGTTCCCATTATAATCCAACCGCGTAAGGAACGCAAAATCCGGGAACCTAACACGGATATGACGGAAACTAGGGCGGCAAGAGTGGAACGAAACACTAGGCATAAGGCCGAGCCTTCCACCCTTTACCAAGTATATAGATGCATTAATTAAATAAGAGATATTGTGATATCCCAACAAGTAAACATGTTCCAACAAGGAACAACATCTCCATGTTCCAACAAGGAACAAACTTCAAACTTCACCTGCAACTAACAACGCTATAAGAGGGGCTGAGCAAAGCGGTAACATAGCCAAACAACGGTTTTCTAGGACAAGGTGGGTTAGAGGCTTGGTTCAACAATATGGGAGGCATGATAAGCAA
Organism: Triticum aestivum; assembly: GCF_018294505.1. NCBI lineage: Eukaryota > Viridiplantae > Streptophyta > Magnoliopsida > Poales > Poaceae > Triticum > Triticum aestivum. The sequence continues at coordinate 323,482,749 of NC_057797.1, forward strand.
GTGGTAGGTATCGCAGCATAGGCATAGCAAAAGAACGAGCAACTAGCAAGCAAAGATAGAAGTGATTTCGAGGGTATGGTCATCTTTCCTGAAATCCCGCAAGGAAGAAGAACGAGTCCATGAAGAAGACAAACGGATGTAGCCAACGTATCCTCACAAATGCAATGTTACCGGAATGAAGAAGTACACCGGAAATAAAGCAAACAACATAGTAAACAATCATCACATGGACATAGCATGATGCACAACCAAGTATGATGCATGTCCGGTTTAATGATACATGGCATGGCAAGATGCACAAACAATCCTACAAATTAAATGGAGCTCAATATGTAACTCCGTTGCATATCGACGAAACACCACATTCAAGTTATTTAGTTCGATCTCGTTTATGTACCCAACAATATTAAATGTTGTTCAACATGGCAAGAGGGTGAACCAAATGAAAACTACCTATCTAGGCAAGTTTAAATGAGGCCGGAACAACAAACAAGTCCGGAAACTCCTCATGCGCATATTTTAAGGTTTGGTACTGATCTGCCCTAAACACAATTTTAGAGTTGTTTAACATGCAAAGTAAGTACACCATGTTAAACTAGGCATTTTCCACCCCATTTACATATAAAGTTTATTAAAATCCGAGTTATGGTTATTTAGTTATGAAATAAATCATTTTAGCAAGTTAATTAAGCAAGTTTGAACAAACAACATTTTAAGCATTTTAAACATAGATGAAAGTTGGATATTATGAAACTAGACAAAATTCTAAGCATCTTTCATATAAAGTTTGTTTTAAAATGATGCACCGTTTGTGAGTTGTTAAATGCATGAAGTTTAGGGACCTTTCTGTAAAACAGTAAAACCCTGGAATAATAGACAAAATTGCAGCAATAGGAAAAAAACACATCGGGCCGAAACACAGCAGGCTGGCCCAATAGGAGGGAAAAGAAAGAAGAAGAAAAAAAAGAGAGGCGCGGGTGCCCTCACCATGGGCCAAGCCCAAGTTGGTGGGGGAGGAGGCGCGCTGGGCCTGATCTAGAGCCCAGCTGGCGAAGCAGAGGGACGAGCGGCTCGAGTTGCTACTGCTCGTTTCTAAAGAACAGAAACAGCAGCAGGGGTGCCGCGACGCGATGAAGGGGCTTGGCGAGGCAGGACTTGGACGATGTGGCACGGCGGCGCTCGGGCGACTCCGGCAGGAGTAGGCTGGGAATGCAGGACCTCGCCGGATCTTGTGGAGGCGGCGACGAATGGAGCAGGGTGGTGGCGCAGCTGCAAAACCATGGCAGGGAAATAACTTCAGAGAAGTGGCAGAGAGGGAGGAAGGAGATACGAGAAGGAGAGGGACGGGCGGAGGGAGGCGGACCCGGATCCGGTCGCAGGAGGTCGCCGGGGTCCCGTTCCCTGCCAGAACGAAGCAGAGGCGGGCTGGCGGACTTGGCGCTCCAAGCTTCGATGGGGCGCAGCCATGGCGTGGTGCTTCTGCGAGGAAAAATAGAAAGGAGCGAAACGTGAGAGGGGAAGGAAGGAACCATATGAAGGAAGGGACGGGATAGGTGGCACGACGGGGCCGGCCTGGACATGGGCTCTGGTCGTCGGAGCACGGGCTACAGCAGACGGGAGGCCCGGAGGAGCTGCAGGCACCGGGGCCGAGGGGAACTCCTCGCTCGGGCGTCGGAGGAACGAGCACAGGGACGAGCACGGGGACGAGGTGGTCGGGAACGCCGGGGTGGGGTGTGAGGCGACGAGGAGGAGGCAGGAGCCTCGGGTGCTTGCGGACGAGGGCGTGTGGAGGTGGCTATGGAGCTCAGTGATCGACGCAGAGAAACCCGAAGGGATTTTGGATCGGGGGAAGGTGGAGGCTTGACTGGGTGGATCGGGCTGGGGAGATCCCGAGGGGGATTTGGTGGAACGGCGGCGGCGGCTGAGAGGATGGGACATCTCTCCTTAAATTTAGGACTATATATAGCAAGTGGGGCTAGGTTTTAGGGGGTATTTGGTCCATCCGATCATAATCGGGCAGCCCGGAATAAATAGGTTAGGGGAGTCCAAAAACGAAAACGGAGATGTTTTGTAGATATTTGGGGATGATCCGGACACAACGGTGACAGCTGCTCGGGTCGGGTCCGGGACAACTTTCGGACGCGCACGAGAGAGGTTTGAGCACTGCGCAAAGAGGGGTAGGCTGGGCCTAGGTGGACTGTGGAGAGTGGGTTGGTTCGAGAGAAGAGGGGAGAGATGCAGCCCGACACGGTTTCCGGATACCGAAAACGTCCGACGTTAGACCGGCTATAATGCCGCTATAGTTATCCGTTGGGGCATCAAATGATCTCCGAATGCGATGAAACTTGACAGGAGGTCTATCTACACTATAATAAGGCCACACGTCAACTCTCATCCCATTCCGAGAACATTTTCTGACCACTTATAAAATACTATTTCGGACATACCGCAGGCGCGTGCAAGTGTGTCTGGGCTCAGAACGGACAACTGAGAGAACGAGGAGGCCGAGACGGATGCAAGTTTTAAAACATGATGATGCAATGCACATGATGACATGATAAGATGCAACACGCAAGCAAATGACATGGCAACAACAGCGAATAACAGGAAGACACCTGGCACAACGGTCTCGGGGCGTTACACACTGAGCGCTCTGGATCTTTTGCGCGGTGGATGGCAAACTGCTCATCACACCTCCTCTGCAATATGTCGATTGTGCTCCCAAGGACGGTGATGCCGATATCGCTGCCGATGGGCCATGGTGCCTGCACCGGCCGATGAAGCTCTTGCTCCCCGACCTGCTCCAGCTTGTTCTCCTCGTAGAAGATGTAACATAGGTAGGCGTCGACGTCAAAGCTTTGGTCGTTGCCTGGCATGCTTGGAATAACTAATGGTAGATGAGTGAGGACTAGATCTTCGCAGAGTGTCACGGCGGTGCGTTGCCGCCTGGGTTATATGCAGCAAGACATTAGCTGGTGGCGGGAAACCGATGAGGGAATAGGCGTGGATTTTACAATTCACCCATGTGGAGCATGGGAAGACTAAGTGGAGCACACACACACAACCCAAATACCGTATCCGGTGCCACGTGTTACTTATCACACAAGTGTTAACATAAGGAAATGCATGTGTAACTTACTAATAATTGCACATGAGTACTCGCAAACGCATCATGTGCGATACTCCTAGCCACCTCAAGCAACTAGTTTGCATTTTTCAAAGTTTTTTGTACACACAGAATCGCACACGAACTGACTGTATTAACCATTTGTGTTGTAAATTCTCATCGCAAACAGTTCATCCGAGTCGGTTGTTTGCCATGTATCACACACATCTTGTTAAGTTGAACCGTTTCTGTTGTGTTCACTAACCGAAAATAGTTCGTCCGAGCGAACCGTATGCCCTATATCACACACACATTCATCTGGCTAACCGTTTATGTTGCACTCCCTAATAGCAAATGGTTCATCGGAGCAAACTGTATGAAGTATATCGCACACACATTGATATGGTTGCCCGTTTCTGTTGTTCTGCCTCATCGCAAATAGTTCGAATGGGTTAACCGTGTGCCCTTCATCGCACACGCAACTAAAATCTAAACCGTGTTTGACGCATCCTCCATCCCAAACATTTTGCACCTTTTTTGACGGTTTTTTACACCACCGTTTGGGATTATTGCATCGCACACAGTTTCGTCAAAGGGTCTTTGATCGTAGTGTCGCGTTTGCAACATCCTGCAGTAGTGCAAGAGACAAATGACAAGCTTTTCCATAAACCATTTTATATGGAGACATACCCATAGGATTTTTATACGCTGTTCTATAAGCCCAAAGTGCATCATCTAATTTCTTAGACCAATTCTTCCTGGACCTATTAATAGTCTTTTGCAAAATTAATTTTATTTCTCTATTGCTAAGTTCAACTTGACCACTAGACTGAGGATGATAGGGTGATGCAATTCTATGGTTAACATCATACTTGGCAAGATTTTACGGAAAGCACCATGAATAAAGTGTGAACCATCATCAGTCATTAACTATCTTGGGACTCCAAACTTGGGAAAATAACTTCCTTAAGCATTTCAATAGAGGTGTTGTGATCATCACTACTGGTTGGAATATCATCTACCCATTTAATAACATAATCAACATCAACCAAAATATGTGTATACCCATTAGAGGAAGGAAAAGGTACCATGTAATCAAATCCCCAAACATCAAATGGTTCAACAACAAGTGAGTAATTCATAGGCATTTCTTGAGGCTTACCGATATTACCTATTCTTTGACATTCATCACAAGATAAGACGAACTTACGGGCATCCTTGAAGAGAGTAGGCCAATAAAATCCAGATTGCAATACCTTGTGAGCAGTTCTATCTCCAGCATGATGTCCTCCATGAGCTTCGGAGTGCCATTTTCGTAGGATTTGTCCTTGTTCATGCTCAGGTACACAACATCAAATAATACCATCTACTCCTTCTTTATAAAGATGTGGGTCATCCCAAAAGTAATGTCTTAAATCATAGAAGAATTTTTAATTTTGTTGGTATGTAAAGCTAGGAGGTAAATATTTAGCAACAATGTAACTAGCATAATCAGCATACCGAGGAGTATTATGAGAAACACTTATTGCAGTTAATTGCTCATCAGGAAAACTATCATCAATAGGTAGTGGGTCATCATGCAAATTTTCAAACCTAGACAAATTATTAGCTACTCGGTTCTCCACTCCTTTTCTATCAATGATATATAAATCAAATTCTTATAACAAGAGAACCCATCGAATGAGTCTAGGTTTAGCATCTTTATTTTCCATAAGATATTTAATAGCAACATGGTCTGCGTGAACAGTTACTTTGGAATCAACAATATAAGGTCTAAATTTATCACAAGAAAACAGAACCGCTAAGAATTCTTTTTCAGTAGTAGCATAATTTCTTTGAGCACTGTCTAGAGTTTTACTAGCATAATGAATAACATTCAATTTCCTATCAACTTTTTGTCCTAGAACAGCACCAACAGCATAATCACTAGCATCACACATAATTTCAAAAGGCAAGTTCCAATCAGGTGGTTGAACAATAGGTGCAGAAATTAAGGCTTTCTTGAGTGTTTCAAATGCTTCTGAACAATCATCATCAAAAACAAAAGGGATATCCTTTTGAAAAAGATTCGTAAGAGGCCTAGAAATTTTAGAAAAGTCTTTAATAAATCTCCTATAGAAACCAACATGACCTGAGAAACTACGAATGCCTTTTATATCTTTAGGATATGACATTTTCTCAATTGCATCAACCTTAGCTTGGTCCACTTCAATACCTCTTTCAGAAATTTTATGACCCAATACAATGCCTACATTAACCATAAAGTGGCACTTCTCCCAATTCAAGACCAGATTTGTTTGTTCACATCTCTGCAAAACTCGATCAAGATTGCTTAAACAATCATCAAAAGACTTCCCATAAACAGAGAAGTCATCCATGAAAACCTCAACAATCTTTTCACAAAAGTCAGAGAATATAGCAGTCATACATGTTTGAAAGGTAGCAGGTGCATTACATAAACCTAAAGGCATATGTCTATAAGCATAGGTTCCAAAGGGACAAGTAAAAGTGGTCTTTTCTTGATCAGGTTGAGAAACATGTATTTGTGAAAAACCAGAATATCCATCAAGGAAGCAAAAGTGTGTGTGCTCAGATAATCTTTCAAGCATTTGCACTAAAAAAATACACTTTCGTGATGATACGTGTTTGTCACAGTAGGTCACGTTTTCTGTCATGCATGTACATCCATGAAAATTTATGACGGAACCAAGATAGTCATACCTGTGCTATCATAGAAGTGTTCCATGACATTACCAAAATTATCATCACGGAAGTGTCCACTTCCATGATGATAAACCGCGCGTCACAGAAGTGCTTTCGTCAAGGGTGACCGACACGTGGCATCCACTGTAACAGAACGCCGTTAAGCTATCGGGTCCGGTTTTGGATCCGATAACACGTTAACAGCCCGGACCAATGGGGATTTTCCACGTGTAAAATTCTGATTGGCTGACGGAAACGCGTGTCAGCTCCGCGTTGGCACATGTGTCACTCATCCAATGGGCGAGATGCGCCTATGATATGTTGACACGTGGACCGGCCCAAAAGTGGCCCATAAATTTAAATGGGTCGGCCCAACTAAAGGCCCACAAGATTTTGCGGTCCATAATGGGCCGGCCCAGCAAAAGGCCCATGAGATTTTGCGTATCATAATGGGCCGGCCCAGCTAAAGGCCCACGAGATTTTGCGGGCCATAATGTGCCGGCCCAGCTAAAGGCCCACAAGATTTTGTAGACCATAATGGGCCAGCCCAGCTAAAGGCCCAACATTCTCAGTTAAGGCCCGTATGACTAGTGTCAAATCGGCCCATCAACGACCTGTCCTAAACTTGTCTTCATCGCGGCCCATTGTCACTTCTGGCCCGCTAACACTCCGCTAAGTATATGGGCCGAATTACGGCCTGGTGTATTTCCGGCCTATTAAAGGTCCTGCTTCATTTGGGCCCATTTACAGGCCATTGCAACTTTCGGCCCATAAATGACCGTGAAGGATTTGGGTCATATTCGGCCATCTCTGACATTCGGGCTGTTAGAGGCCCACTCTAGATTTGGGCCACTTTCGGCCTGTTGTGGTTTTCTGCCTGTTAATGTCGAACGAAATCCATGGGCCATAGGTGGCCCAACGTCACATCGGGCCCATTAACAGCCCATATAAAAATGATGATAATCCAGCCTGACCGAACTTCCGGCCTGTTAAAGGCCCGTGTATTAGGTCGGCGCATTTACGGCCCGTCCAAATTTCGGCCTATGGAAGATCCGCATCATAAATGGGCCACCATTTTGGCCTGCTAAGACCAGTGGGTTATTTGGCACAATCAGGGCCCAATCTCACTTTCGGTCTTTTAAAGGGCCATGTTTTTTATGGGCTTGAGATATTTACACCTGTAAATGGCCTATTGTTACCGAGGGCCCAATTTATGTTTAGTCCTGTTAAAGGCCCACTATGGGCACATGCCTACCAGAAAAATATGAAATCTATGCTGATTTAGACCCAGATATTTTTAGTGGGCTACATGCAAATTTCGGCCCATAATCGTTTTATCTCAATTGGAATGGGCCCGACGAATGTTGGCATGTTGGGCTCCTACGAAGCTTTCGGCCGAATACATTACTAAGATAAACCTACACTATACAAAAATAGTGTCGTAATTATTGCAGCCTTTGGTAGCATCATAAATGATGTATCACAGCTAAATAAATTCCAACCATACAACAAAAGGCCTGTTGGCATAAAGTTTACAGTCCTTTCAGATAAAAGCACCATCAGATGTATAGAAGCATAGATCATTTGACCTGAGTGCTAATGTTTTAGGCTGTAGAATCTGATGGAGCAGTGCTACCTCTTGAGCACTGCGTTGGATTTCCTTGAAGAGAAAAGGGTGATGCAGCAAAGTAGCGTAAGTATTTCCCTCGGTTTTTGAGAACCAAGGTATCAATCCAGTAGGAGGCTACGCGTGAGTCCCTCGTACCTGCACAAAACAAATAACTCCTCGCAACCAACACGATAAGAGGTTGTCAATCCCTTCACGGTCACTTACGAGAGTGAGATCTGATAGATATGATAAGATAATATTTTTGGTATTTTTGTGATAGAGATGCAAAGTAAAATAAAAGCAAAGTAAAAGGCAAAGGAAATAACTAAGTATTGGAAGATTAATATGATGAAGATAGACCTGGGGGCCATAGGTTTCACTAGTGGATTCTCTCAAGAGCATAAGTATTTTACGGTGGGTGAATGAATTACTGTTGAGCAATTGACAAAATTGAGCATAGTTATGAGAATATCTAGGTATGATCATGTATATAGGCATCACGTCCAAGACAAGTAGACCGACTCATTCCTGCATCTACTACTATTACTCCACTCATCGACCGCTGTCCAGCATGCATCTAGAGTATTAAGTTCATGAAAACAGAGTAACGCCTTAAGCAAGATGACATGATGTAGAGGGATAGATTCATGCAATATGATAAAAACCCCATCTTGTTATCCTCGATGGCAACAATACAATACGTTCCTTGCTGCCCCTACTGTCAGTGGGAAAGGACACCGCAAGATTGAACCCAAATCTAAGCACTTCTCCCATTGCAAGAAAGATCAATCTAGTAGGCCAAACCAAACTGATAATTCGAAGAGACTTGCAAAGATAACCAATCATACATAAAAGAATTTAGAGGAGATTCAAATATTTTCCATAGATAATCTTGATCATAAACCCACAATTCATCGGTCTCAACAAACACACCGCAAAAAGAAGATGGCATCGAATAGATCTCCACAAGAGAGGGGGGGGGCATTGTATTGAGATCCAAAAATAGAGAAGAAGCCATCTAGCTAATAACTATGGACCCGAAGGTCTGAGGTAAACTACTCACACTTCATCGGAGAGGCTATGGTGTTGATGTAGAAGCCCTCCGTGATGGATGCCCCCTCCGACGAAGCTCCAGAACAGGCCCCAAGATGGGATCTCGTGGATATAGAAAGTTGCGGCGATGGAATTAGGGTTTTGGCTCCGTATCTGATCATTTGGGGGTACGTAGGTATATATAGGAGGAAGGAGTACGTCGGTGGAGCAACAGGGGGCCCATGAGGGTGGAGGGCGCGCCTGGGGGGGGGGGGGTAGGTGCGCCCCCTACCTCGTGGCCTCCTCCTTTGTTTCTTGACGCAGGGTCCAAGTCTCCTGGATCATGTTCGGTGAGAAAATCACGTTCCCAAAGGTTTCATTCCGCTTGGACTCTGTTTGATATTCCTTTTCTTCGAAACCCTAAAATAGAAAAAAACAGCAATTCTGGCCTGGGCCTCCGGTTAATAGGTTAGTCCCAAAAATAATATAAAAGTGGATAATAAAGCCAAATAATGTCCAAAATAGTAGATAATATAGCATGGAGCAATCAAAAATTATAGATATGTTGGAGACGTATCAAGCAGCACGATATTCACCTTTTTTCCGCCGTTGCTCTTGAACAACGAAGCGAATGTCTGATAGGCTAGTTTCAAAACCATTCATATCTTGACAACATTTGTCAACTGATACGTCTCCAACGTATCTACTTTTCCAAACACTTTTTCCCTTGTTTTGGACTCTAACTTGTATGATTTGAATGGAACTAACCCGGACTGACGCTGTTTTCAGCAGAATTGCCATGATGTTGTTTTATGTGCAGAAAACAAAAGTTCTCAGAATGACCTGAAACTCCACGGGATATCTTACAATAAATAATAAAAAATCCTCGCCAAAGATGAAGACCAGGGGCCCCACACCCTCCTCACGAGGGTGGGGGACGCTGTAACACCCTCGATGCGACTATATCTCCCACGTGTCGAGGCACAACTTAGAGGCATAATCGCATTGAAGGCATATGTCGCAAGTGAGGTAATCTTCACACAACCCATGTAATATAATAAGGGAAAGATATACATAGTTGGCTTACAATCGCCACTTCACACAAGTACATGAATAAACATTACACCAATCAAATACACTCATGGTCCGACTACGGAACCAAAATAAAAGAAGAACCCCAACTGCGACAAAAGGTCCCCGATCGACCCCAACTAGGCTCCACTACTGATCAACTAGAGCGAAACAACACAAAGGACAATATCTTTATCGAGCTCCTCCTGAGCTTGGTTGCGTCATCTGCACGGACTCATCGGCACCTGCAAACTGGTTTTGGAAGTATCTGTGAGCCACAGGGACTCAGCAATCTCGCACCCTCGCGATCAAGACTATTTAAGCTTATGGGTAAGGTAAAGGTATGAGGTGGAGCTGCAGCAAGCGACTAGCATATATGGTGGCTAACATACGCAAATGAGAGAGAGAAGAGAAGGCAAAGCACGGTCGAGAAAGTATGATCAAGAAGTGATCCTATAACAACCTACGTCAAGCATAACTCCAACAACCGTGTTCACTTCCCGGTCTCCGCCGGAAAGAGACCATCACGGTTACACACGCGGTTGATTCATTTTAATTAAGGTCAAGTTCAGGTTTTCTACAACCGGACATTAACAAATTCCCATCTGCCCATAACCGCGGGCATGGCTTTCGAAAGTTCAAATCCCTGCAGGGGTGTCCCAACTTAGCCCATCACAAGCTCTCATGGTCAACAAAGGAATAGACCTCCACCCGAGACATTCCGATCAGACTCGGTATCCCGGTACAACAAGACATTTCGACAGGGTAAAACTAAACCAGCAACACAGCCCGAATGTGTCGACAAATCCTGATAGGAGCTGCACATATCTCTTTCTCAGGGCACACTCAGATGAGCCAAACGTCGGGTAAGCCAGCCCAGAGTTGCCCCTGGTAGCCTCGGACATCGCTCAGTTGGACCAACACTCAGAGGAGCACTGGCCCGGGGGGGGGGGGGGTAAAATAATGATGACCCTTGGGCTGGCCGACCCAAGGGAAAGGAAAAGGCTAGGTGGCGAATGGTAAAACCAATGTTGGGCATTGCTGGAAGAGCTTTACTTAAGGCGAACTGTCAAGGGGTTCCCATTATAGCCCAACCGCGTAAGGGACGCAAAATCCGGGAACATAACACCGATATGACGGAAACTAGGGCGGCAAGAGTGGAACAAAACACCAGGCATAAGGCCGAGCCTTCCACCCTTTACCAAGTATATAGATGCATTAATTAAATAAGATATATAGTGATATCCCAACAAGTAAATAAATACCCCAACAAGGAACGGCCTCCAATCTTCACCTGCAACTAGCAACGCTATAAGAGGGGCTGAGCAAAGCGGTAACATAGCCAATCAACGGTTTGCTAGGACATGGTGGGTTAGAGGTTTGACATGACAATTTGGGAGGCTGACAAGCAAATGGTAGGCATCGTAGCATTGGCATAGCAAAAGAGCGAGCAAACTAGCATAGCAAAGATAGTAGTGATTTCGAGGGTATGATCATCTTGCCTGAAATCCCGCAAGGAAGAAGAACGAGTCTATGAAGAAGACAAACGGACGTAGACGAACGAATCCTCACAACATGATGTTATCGGAACTAACCCGAAGAAGCACACCGGAAAGAAGCAGACAACATAGTAAACAACCACGACATAATCATGGCATGATGCACAACCAAGTATGATGCATGTCCGGTTTAAATATGCATGGCATGGCAAAGTGCACAAACAATCCTACAAATTAAGTGGAGCTCATTATGCAACTCCGTTGCATATCGACGAAACTCCACATCAATTATTTAGTTCTCTCCCGGTTATGTACTCAACAATATTAAATGTTGATAAACATGGCAAGAGGGTGAAGCAAAGTAAAACTAGCTATCTAGTCAAGGTTAAATGAGGCCGGAAGCAACGAACAACAATTCCGGAAACTCCTCATGAGCATATTATAGATTTGGTACTGTTCTGCCCTAAACACAATTTTAGGGTTGTTAAACATGCAAAGTAAGGCCACCATGATAAACTAGGCAAAATTCTACCCCAATTACATATAAAGTTTATTAAATTCGGAGTTACGGTTATTTAGTTATGAATTAAAACATTTTAACATGGCATAGGAGCAAATTAATGCAAACAACATTTTTAACATTTCAAACATAGATGAAAGTTGGATATTATTAATCTACACAAAATTCTGAGCAAGTTTCATATATAAAACATTTTAATCCGATGCACGGTTAGTGAGTTATTAAATGCATGATCTAGGGGGACTATTCTGCAAAACTGGCAAACTCTAGATAAATAAGAAAATCGTTCCGCAGAAAAAAAACATGAATCGGGCCGAATCTGGCTGGCCCGATAGGTAAAAAAAACAAGAGGGGGCGCTGGGGTGTGGGCTCACCCATGGGCCGTGGCCCATCTGCAGAGGAGCCGGCTTGGGGCAGCGGGGCTGGGGAAGCTGGGCCGGCCCACGAAGGAGGAGGAGGCAGGCCGAACGAGGCCGGCTGGAGCTGGGCCGAAGGCGGGGCCCACGAAGGGTCAACGGAGCCGGGGAGGGAGTGGCTGGATCGGGCTCCTCCCAATCCATGGCGGCGGCGGCGCTGGGGAACTCCGGCGAGAGGGCTGGATGGCGCGGGGAGGCCGGGACGGCCGAGAACGGACGGATCCGGGCACGAGGACCCCGGATCTGGCTGCGGTGGTTGACGACCGCGCTCATGGAGGTGGGTTCCGGCGTGGTGGAGCTCTCATGGCGGCGCATCTCGACGGGGCTCGGCAGGGAGCAAGGTGGTGCGGCGGGGAGGCCAGCGCGGTGCGGCGGTGCCTCTCCGGCGAAGTACGGTAGGGGAGGTAGTGGCCGGCGGAACTCCGGCGAAAGGCGACGAGGCTGCGGCGCGGGCACGCGCCCGTGGGCGGCGGCGGCGCCGACCGGGCCTGTGCGGGCCCGCGATGGGCTCCGCGGGCCGGCGTGGTGGGAGGCGGCGCGCTGGACAGGTGGCACGCCGTGGTTGGAGGAGAGCGGCGGCGGGGCGACGTGGCGGCTTCTGATTGGGTGGAGTGAGGTGGAGGCTGGACGCGTCCGGCGGGCGCGGACATGTCCGGCGGCGGAGTGGGAAGAAGCTAGGGTTAGATCTGCGCGAGGATTTCGGAGGGAGACACATATTTATAGGTAGAGGGAGCTAGGAGAGTCCAAATGAGGTACGGTTTTCGGCCACACGATCGTGATCGAACGACCGAGATGATGGAGCAGAGTTAGGTGGGTTTTGGGCCAAATTGGAGGGGTGTTGGGATGCAACACACACGAGGCCTTCTCGGTCCCTCGGTTAACCGTTGGAGTATTAAAGGAAGTCCAAATGATACGAAACTTGGCAGGCGGTCTACCGGCATTAAACCAAGGCCGCTTGGCAAGTCTCGGTCCAATCCGGAAATGTTTAATCCCCACACACGAAAGAAAGGTAGAAATGACCACCGGAGGAGAACGGAGTGTCGGATTGCAAAACGGACAACGGGGAAAAGCTCGGATGCAAGAGACGAACACGTATGCAAATGAAATGCACATGATGACATGATATGAATGCATGACATGCAAGCAATGACAAGGCAACAACAGTGAATAATTGCACGACACCTGGCACATCGGTCTCGGGGCGTTACAACACTCCACCACTACGAGAGGATCTCGTCCCGAGATCTAGAATGGCACCGGAGGGAAAACGGAAGAGAAAGAGAAGCGGTAAAACTAAGTTCCTTCTTTGACAAACGAGTGAAACCAAGAACCTTGCGAGGTTGAACAAATTCGAGAAAAGAATACAACGAAGGTGAACTAGGTCGAAAACACTCCATTAGAAATGAGGGACAAAGAGCATTGCGAAAACCTTGAGGTTGAAGGGAAGATAAATATAGAAAAAACACTCCGGTTAAGGAAGGGGATCAAGGAAGACCAAAATTCGGGCATCACTCCGGTTTAAAAGAAAAAGAATTGAATAATAACTTGATAAGATGAGAAGATACTTGAGCAAAAAGGCACAACACCCCGGTTAAAAGGATAAGCATGAACAAAACATGGTTCTGCCAATCCGAGAAGATGGGTTGAGGAGAGCAACAACACAATGCCTCCGGATGAAGGAATAAAAGGTAGATCGTCGGAACGAAAGAACGGAGAAGAAAATGGCAACTTCTGCCACAAGTGAGCTTGAAAAGGCATCCTTAGGATAAGGGTCGAACGGAGTTGTTGGACACCAATAACGAAAAGAAAAAGCTTGTAGTGGGCTTATGGAATACATCTCAAAATTATGAGGTGAAAACCCGCCACTCATGGAAAAGAATTGGATTGATATGAACAAATTTACGAGAAAGGTATGTCGCACCGGAAAGGACAAATGAAGAGCTTGGATCATTTATGAGCACCATAATAGCAACAATCCTTAGGGTCAGCTTGAGGTGAAATGTAACCCAAGATAGCTCCAATGACGAGATTGATGGATTTAAAAATGTCTCATTCTAGACAGCATGTGAATCATGATAACATGAACTCAAATTATCAAGAATGACATAATACCACCTCAAACGATACGGTTGAAAGAATTGCACTTTAAAAGGCAAGATAAAGAATGCTTGAGCTCCTTAGAAAAGAATCTCGATGAACTCTTGGAGAGGGGATATAAATCCTTGATGAACCATCAAGTATAGCCTCCATGAAGAAACTCCGGTAACAAAAGGATGAACAAACGGAAGGAAAAAGAAGTTGAAAACACAAGGCGAATCCTTGTAAGTATTTTTGATGGACCTCCGTGATAATTAGATCTTGGAACTTCGGGAAAGGAAAATGAACACTTGAAACCAAGAACAAGTATGATGAACCATTCCGGAAAACAGGAATTGAATAAACTCGATGAAACAAGAATAAGAATTACATTATGCTTATCCTTCACCAATTAAATAGATGACAATCAACGGATTTGGCATATTGCTTATTCTCATAGAAAGGGATAAGATAGATATAACATAAACTTGAGAATGTCTTTGACGAACCGCCGGGAGGATTGGAACATCGAATAACTTGATAAATAAGAGAACTCTTGAACGAACCACCGTTAGAATTAAAATGACCAAAGGAAAGATAGAGGAACACCGGGAAGAATTATGAAATGAACGAGGATACTTTAGAGAATTTAGATACAAGTGAACGAAGGGATCACGAACTGATTAGAGAATATTGAATGATGCACCGGTAAGATTTAGAGAATGATAACTGGAAGCTGAGAGTGAATAAATTCTGAGACAATGGGCTCCGGAGAAATAAACTAAAAAGAATCTTGAATTGCTCCGGGTGGGTGAAAAAGAATTCTGACAATCGAAAAATAATTATGAGAGGATGGCAACAAACTAGAGCCACGAATCTTGAAGAGAATGGAGCAAGATATGGAGGTAAAAATCTTCTTCAGTCTTCAAATGATGAGAATGCCAACGAGAAACACCACCAAGAATTATTTAGACACTCCGGAAGAATCAAACGAAGAGGTTGAGCCAACGATGAAATGAAATTGACAGATCTTGGAGAAACACACCTGACTGATGAAGATTCATTGTTACGTCAAACTTTGAAAGATTTGAGAATAGCTCCGGTAAAATAAGAAGAGTCAGGTAAGATCCTAGGAAAAGACCTGTGGGTTAGGGCCCACTCTAAAAAAACAAACTCCGTAGAATGATTTAAAAGAGGGAATGCACCAGTTGAATTTAAATGGCTTGAATGAGATAACAACCTCGAAAGATCTTGAACGAATGCAGAGTGGAAACACGAATCTTCGAGATATCTTTAGCACTCCGGAACAATTGAATAGCGAGAAGTTAATTATTAAGAGGTGCACCGGTAAGAGAAGGTACTTGAAACAAGGAGAGAAAAAAAAGGATATGATCAACACCAAAAACTAGAATTAAAACCACCGGAGAAAAGAAAAGAATGAAGGATGATGAACTAGAGGCTCCGTTAGAATCTTCATGAAAATCACCGGGTAAGAACATTGCTAGAAAAGAATGGAGAGACCTCACACGAATAAAAAGATACTTGATTAAGAAATCTGAATCCTTGAAGAAAACAGAGGGAGGGAGGGCGGGAAAAACAAAGACCACTTGGAACAGATGAAGCAAACACCGTTGAGAAGAAGTGATAATTGATCTTGCGGAAGTTGAAATGGTCGGATCCACTAGAAGAGAAACACACCGGTGAAAAAGGATTGATATGACAAACTCGATGAGCGAGAAGGATTAATATTCACACCGAAGTATGAGAACACCATTTAGGAAAGGTATGGAATCAACATTTGACATTAAAGCAACTCGAATACCACAACTGAAAACAAAACAAAGGATTGGCTTGCAGAATAAGCTGAAACAAACATATGATAGCGATTTCGTCCGAAGTTTTCATGGTGGGGCCTACACGGGCTCGATCGTACAGCACCATCATGTACAAGGCAGTGCACATGACATACGAAGCATCCCCGAGTCGGCATAGCCAAGGACTCTTTAAGACACAACGAGACCACTGTAAAACAAACCGTGAATAGGCGGACCACTAGACGTCGAACCCCAATTTCATATCATATATCCGTCAGAAAGATATCCTAAGAGCTACTTGAATTCCCACTTATGAAACTCCCGAAATTTTCCGGTTATGCAATCAGGTGTTGGGGATACAGGGGAAGCATAATATCTCACCCAAAACTAGCAAATCCTACATCCAGCTGTATCCATCCTTCAACACATAACCAAGAAACCTTCGGAAATCATCTACCTCAACCTTCGAAAAGCATCCGTTATACAAGTTATGGCGATACTCCCGAACTCCCGCCCCAGTACTGGGTGGCGTCGAGGTTATCTCACCAACGAACTGCATAAAAGAGATTTTCGATGTCGGCGTACTAAACTCAGGTATTCCAGAACTGCAACGATAAAATTATGATGACAACACCTCAGAGCTCAACTCCCCGGGACACTTCCACTAAACCCCTGACAGGAGGCACCAAGACAATGTTCTCATCATAAAACCATCGGAATGATTCCAAGATACCCGCGTGAACCTAAATTTTTTTTAGTGAAATTTGAGAAGAGAAGAGTCAAAACTCTACGTCAGAATGCCTTACCAGAGTGATGAGGAGTCTGGGGAGTAAAAAGAATTCCTAACTCTCTGATATATATAATCCTAAATGACTCAAAACATTTTTTCTAGACACAACTCGACTGCTAAAAACGATCAAGCAGTGGGGGCTCCTAAGGTCGGGGAAGGCTCTGATACCAACTTGTAAGACCCTCGATGCGACTATATCTCCCACGTGTCGAGGCACAACTTAGAGGCATAATCGCATTGAAGGCATATGTCGCAAGTGAGGTAATCTTCACACAACCCATGTAATATAATAAGGGAAAGAGATACATAGTTGGCTTACAATCGCCACTTCACACAAGTACATGAATAAACATTACACCAATCAAATACACTCATGGTCCGACTACGGAACCAAAATAAAAGAAGAACCCCAACTGCGACAAAAGGTCCCCGATCGACCCCAACTGGGCTCCACTACTGATCAACTAGAGCGAAACAACACAAAGGACAAGATCTTCATCGAGCTCCTCCTGAGCTTGGTTGCGTCATCTGCACGGACTCATCGGCACCTGCAAACTGGTTTTGGAAGTATCTGTGAGCCACAGGGACTCAGCAATCTCGCACCCTCGCGATCAAGACTATTTAAGCTTATGGGTAAGGTAAAGGTATGAGGTGGAGCTGCAGCAAGCGACTAGCATATATGGTGGCTAACATACGCAAATGAGAGCGAGAAGAGAAGGCAAAGCACGGTCGAGAAAGTATGATCAGGAAGTGATCCTATAACAACCTACGTCAAGCATAACTCCAACAATCGTGTTCACTTCCCGGTCTCCGCCGGAAAGAGACCATCACGGTTACACACGCGGTTGATTCATTTTAATTAAGGTCAAGTTCAGGTTTTCTACAACCGGACATTAACAAATTCCCATCTGCCCATAACCGTGGGCACGGCTTTCGAAAGTTCAAATCCCTGTAGGGGTGTCCCAACTTAGCCCATCACAAGCTCTCACGGTCAACGAAGGAATAGACCTCCACCCGAGACATTCCGATCAGACTCGGTATCCCGGTACAACAAGACATTTCGACAGGGTAAAACTAAACAAGCAACACCGCCCGAATGTGCCGACAAATCCCGATAGGAGCTGCACACTCTTTCTCAGGGCACACTCAGATGAGCCAGACGTCGGGTAAGCCAGCCCAGAGTTGCCCCTGGTAGCCTCGGACATCGCTCAGTTGGACCAACACTCAGAGGAGCACTGGCCCAGGGGGGGGGGGGTAAAATAATGATGACCCTTGGGCTGGCCGACCCAAGGGAAAGGAAAAAGGCTAGGTGGCGAATGGTAAAACCAATGTTGGGCATTGCTGGAAGAGCTTTACTTAAGGCAAACTGTTAAGGGGTTCCCATTATAGCCCAACAATGTAAGGGACGCAAAATCCGGGAACATAACACCGATATGACGGAAACTAGGGCGGCAAGAGTGGAACAAAGCACCAGGCATAAGGCTGAGCCTTCCACCCTTTACCAAGTATATAGATGCATTAATTAAATAAGATATATAGTGATATCCCAACAAGTAAATAAATACCCCAACAAGGAACGGCCTCCAATCTTCACCTGCAACTAGCAACACTATAAGAGGGGCTGAGCAAAGTGGTAACATAGCCAATCAACAGTTTGCTAGGACATGGTGGGTTAGAGGTTTGACATGACAATTTGGGAGGCTGACAAGCAAATGGTAGGCATCGTAGCATTGGCATAGCAAAAGAGCGAGCAAACAAGCATAGCAAAGATAGTAGTGATTTCGAGGGTATGATCATCTTGCCTGAAATGCCGCAAGGAAGAAGAACAAGTCTATGAAGAAGACAAACGGACGTAGACGAACGAATCCTCACAACACGACGTTATCGGAACCAACCCGAAGAAGCACACCGGAAAGAAGCAGACAACATAGTAAACAACCACGACATAATCATGGCATGATGCACAACCAAGTATGATGCATGTCCGGCTTAAATATGCATGGCATGGCAAAGTGCACAAACAATCCTACAAATTAAGTGGAGCTCATTATGCAACTCCGTTGCATATCGACGAAACTCCACATCAATTATTTAGTTCTCTCCCGGTTATGTACTCAACAATATTAAATGTTGATAAACATGGCAAGAGGGTGAAGCAAAGTAAAACTAGCTATCTAGTCAAGGTTAAATGTGGCCGGAAGCAACGAACAACAATTCCGGAAACTCCTCATGAGCATATTATAGATTTGGTACTGTTCTGCCCTATACACAATTTTAGGGTTGTTAAACATGCAAAGTAAGGCCACCATGATAAACTAGGCAAAATTCTACCCCAATTACATATAAAGTTTATTAAATTCGGAGTTATGGTTATTTAGTTATGAATTAAAACATTTTAACATGGCATAGGAGCAAATTAATGCAAACAACATTTTTAACATTTCAAACATAGATGAAAGTTGGATATTATTAATCTACACAAAATTCTGAGCAAGTTTCATATATAAAACATTTTCTGATGCACGGTTAGCGAGTTATTAAATGCATGATCTAGGGGGACTATTCTGCAAAACTGGCAAACTCTGGATAAATAGGAAAATTGTTCCGCAGAAAAAAAACATGAATCGGGCCGAATCTGGCTGGCCCGATAGGTAAAAAAAACAAGAGGGGGCGCTGGGGTGTGGGCTCACCCATGGGCCGTGGCCCATCTGCAGAGGAGCCGGCTTGGGGCAGCGGGGCTGGGGAAGCTGGGCCAGCCCACGAAGGAGGAGGAGGCAGGCCGAACAAGGCCGGCTGGAGCTGGGCCGAAGGCGGGGCCCACGAAGGGTCAACGGAGCCGGGGAGGGAGTGGCTGGATCGGGCTCCTCCCGATCCATGGCGGCGGCGGCGCTGGGGAACTCCGGCGAGAGGGCTGGATGGCGCGCGGAGGCCGGGACGGCCGAGAACGGACGGATCCGGGCACGGGGACCCCGGATCTGGCCGCGGTGGTTGACGACCGCGCTCCTGGAGGTGGGTTCCGGCATGGTGGAGCTCTCATGGCGGCGCATCTCGACGGGGCTCGGCAGGGAGCAAGGTGGTGCGGCGGGGAGGCCAGCGCGGTGCGGCGGTGCCTCTCCGGCGAAGTCCGGTAGGGGAGGCAGTGGCCAGCGGAACTCCGGCGAAAGGCAACAAGACTGCAGGGCGGGCACGCGCCCGTGGGCGGCGGCGGCGACCGGGCCCGTGCGGGCCCGCGATGGGCTCCGCGGGCCGGCGCGGTGGGAGGCGGCGCGCTGGACAGGTGGCACGCCGTGGTTGGAGGAGAGCGGCGGCGGGGCAACGTGGCGGCTTCTGATTGGGTGGAGTAAGGTGGAGGCTGGACGCGTCCGGCGGGCGCGGACATGTCCAGCGGCGGAGTGGGAAGAAGCTAGGGTTAGATCTGCGCGAGGATTTCGGAGGGAGACACATATTTATAGGTAGAGGGAGCTAGGAGAGTCCAAATGAGGTGCGGTTTTCGGCCACGCGATCGTGATCGAACGACCGAGATGATGGAGCAGAGTTAGGTGGGTTTTGGGCCAAATTGGAGGGGTGTTGGGATGCAACACACACGAGGCCTTCTCGGTCCCTCGGTTAACCGTTGGAGTATTAAACGATGACCAAATGATACGAAACTTGGTAGGCGGTCTACCGGTAGTAAACCAAGGCCGCTTGTCAAGTCTCGGTCCAATCCGGAAATGTTTAATCCCCACACACGAAAGAAAGGTAGAAATGACCACCGGAGGAGAACGGAGCGTCGGATTGCAAAACGGACAACAGGGAAAAGCTTGGATGCAAGAGACGAACACGTATGCAAATGAAATGCACATGATGACATGATATGCAATGCATGACACGCAAGCAATGACAAGGCAACAACAGCGAATAATTGCACGACACCTGGCACATCGGTCTCGGGGCGTTACAGACGCCCCCCCTAGGGCGCGCCCCCTACCTCGTGGGCCCCTGGAGACCCCCCCGACTCCAACTCCAACTCTATATAACTGCTTTCGGGGAGAAAAAAATAGGAGAGAAGAAATCATCGCGTTTTACGATATGGAGTCGCCGCCAAGCCCTAAAACCTCTTGGGAGGGCTGATCTGGAGTCCGTTCGGGGCTCCGGAGAGGGGGATTCGTCGCCGTCGTCATCATCAACCATCCTCCGTCACAAATTTCATGATGCTCACCAACGTGCGTGAGTAATTCCATCATAGGCTTGCTGGACGGTGATGGGTTGGATGAGATTGACCATGTAATCGAGTTAGTTTTGTTAGGGTTTGATCCCTAGTATCCACTATGTTCTGAGATTGATGTTGCTATGACTTTGCTATGCTTAATGCTTGTCACTAGGGCCCGAGTGCCATGATTTCAGATCTGAACCTATTATGTTTTCATCAATATATGAGAGTTCTAGATCCTATCTTGCAAGTCTATAGTCACCTATTATGTGTTATGATCCGTTAACCCCGAAGTGACAATAATTGGGATACTTACTGGTGATGACCGTAGTTTGAGGAGTTCATGTATTCACTATGTGCTAATGCTTTGTTCTGGTTCTCTATTAAAAGGAGGCCTTAATATCCCTTAGTTTCCATTAGGACCCCACTGCCATGGGAGGGTAGGACAAAAGATGTCATGCAAGTTCTTCTCCATAAGCATGTATGACTATATTCGGAATACATGCCTACATTACATTGACGAATTGGAGCTAGTGCTGTGTCACCCTATGTTATGACTGTTACATGATGAACCACATCCGGCATAATTATCCATCATTGACCCGATGCCTACGAGCTTTCCATATACTGGTTTACGCTTATTTACTTTCCCGTTGCTATTGTTACAATCACTACAAAATACCAAAAACATTACTTTGCTTTCATTACTCTTTTGTTACCGCTACCATCACTATCATATTACTTTGCTACAAAATACTTTGCTGCAGATACTAAGTTTCTAGGTGTGTTTGAATTGACAACTCAGCTGTTAATACTTGAGAATATTCTTTGGCTCCCCTTGTGTCGAATCAATAAATTTGGGTTGAATACTCTACCCTCGAAAGCTGTTGCGATCCCCTATACTTGTGGGTTATCAAGACTAATTTCTGGCGCTGTTGCCGGGGAGCATATGTAACACCCCGGATGTAACTTTCCTTATTTGTACTCCAACTCTTGCCGTTTCCGGCGTTAAGTTATATTTATTTCCTCGGGTTCGGGTTTTGTCTCCGTGTGTTGTTGTCTTTGTCATACATCTCATATCATGTCATCATGTGCATTGCATTTGCATACGTGTTCATCTCATGCATTCGAGCATTTTCCCCGTTGTTCGTTTTGCATTCCGGCGCTTCGTTCTCCTCCGGTGGCCTTTTCTAGCTTTCTTTCGTGTGTGGGGTTTAAACATTTCCGGATTGGACCGAGACTTGCCAAGCGGCCTTGGTTTACTACCGGTAGACCGCCTGTCAAGTTTCGTACAGTTTGGACTTCGTTTGATACTCCAACGGTTAACCGAGGGACCGAAAAGGCCTCGCGTGTGTTGCAGCCCAACAGCCCTCCAATTTGGCCCAAAACCTACCAAACTCTGCTCCATGTCCTAGAGCGTTCGATCACGATCGCGTGGCCGAAAACCGCACCTCATTTGGACTCTCCTAGCTCCACTTATGCCTATAAATAGCCCCCCCCCGTTTTTCGGATCTCGGATCTCTCCCCGTCCAACCCTAGCTAAAAAAAACAGATCCCGCCGCCGCCGGACGTGTCCGCGCCAGGCCGGACAACGTCCGGATCACACCCGCCGCCACCCGCAGCCACTCGCGGGGCGCCACGTGGCAGCCGGCCGCCGTGGCCCGCCCGGCCCGCGCAGGGCCCCCGAGAGCCCATCGCCCCGCCGCCGTCTTCTCCCGCGCCGGCGCCCGGAGCCGCCACACGCCGCCGCCGTTGCCTGGGTGCCCCCGCGCCGGATCTTCTCGCCGGCCGCCGCCTCCGGCCACCGCCGCGCCACCCCGCCGCCTCGGTCGCCGCGCTCGCGCCGCCTCGCCGCCGGCGCCCCACTCCGGCGAGCTCTCCGCACCGGCCGGCCCCTCCTCTCCTCACTCCGGCGACCGCGACAGCTCCGGCGAGCTCGGATCCAGTCGTGCCTCGGTTTCCGTGCAGATCTGAGATATTTTGAATCGGGGTTGACTTTTCCCCCTCCGAACCCTAATTTTTGTGCATACTTTAACCGGCCGTATCTTTGCATCCGTAGCTCCGATTTGGGCATATAGCATATCAAAATGTTCGACTCGACGAGTACATCATTTCATTCCATTGCATCATTTTCATTTGAGTTCATCTTGGCGCCCAAAATGCTGTTAGAAGGAGGCTTCGTGAGATATTTCTCAGATCTGCTAGTTCATCTTAGACTTTTGTCATTTTTGCCATGATTATTGTGTGCATGCTATGCCTGTGAGTCCTTCATGTGTTTAGTTAAGCATTTTGTCTTCTTTCCAGAGGTGCAATCCATGCATTTATAGGATGTGTGTGGTGACTTGTGCAAGCTTGCAAAGTGAGGCACTCGGTAAATCTGTTTTCAGGGACTTAGTAGTTTTCACTAAGTCTGGGATTATTTAGTTCGTGATGCCAAATGTTCAGCTTGTTTCCTAGTGATCCGTGCCTCTTTTGAGGATGATCTGTAAAGGAGTTTTGTTAATCATGTTATGCTCTATCCATTTATGTCTTTTTTTGCAATTATGGAGCACCCTAGCTTGAGTCAATCGAGCTCTACTTTTGCTTCGTTGTGAATCTGGGCAGATCGTCAACTCGTTTGCGATTTTGCCGATGCTATTGTAGTTGATCCGTGCATGCTATGCCATTGTTCTTGCCATGTCTAGCTTGTATTTTGTGCCTTCTTAAAGGATGTATGCTTGCCTTGCCATGACTTGCACCGTAGTGAGTGCATCGAGCTTGTTTACGTGCCTTCGTGAGTTGTATTTCAGCATGTCTCAGTTTTCACTAAGTCTGAAAACTGATTGTGTTTTAGCTATGTTCGTGTGCCCGTTAGTATATTTTGTGAACCCTTTTGGCCCCAGGTCACTTTGGGTCTTTTGTTAAGCTTGTTGAGTAGCTCCATGCCATGTTCTTACTTGTCTTAATAGGTCATGTATCATGTTGTTTTGCTGCTCCGAAGAGGGCTTCGTGATATGAAATTCCAGACAAGTGTTAATTTCACTAAGTCTGGAATCTGTTTTGCATTTGCGTTTTTGCCATGCTTGTTTGAACCTCCTAGTGGATGAATTGGCCGTGGCTCAGTGCTAGTCTTTTGTTAAGCATCTTGTGTGCATCCCTGCCATGTATTTTGTTGTCATGTTTGGTGGCTGTAGCATGTTCATCTCATTGCATTTAGGTGCCTACTTGCTGTAAATCGCAGGCCGGTGTCAATTTTGAATCGCTTGCCATTTCCAAACCGTAACTCCGATTCCGGCGTTCTTTATATCGTTTTCAAGCGATTTCATCTCATCTTTCCAGTGGTACCCTTGGAATTCCAAGTTGAGGCCAGGTTCATGCATTCCCTGTCATATCTTGCATTTTGCATCCCGCATCGCATCCCGCATAGCATATCATCATTGCATCATTTTGCTTGGTCTTGCACGTGGTTGATTTTGTCTTTGTTGCTTGTTTGTCTTGTTTGGGTAGAGCCGGGAGACGAGTTCGCTACCGAGGAGCCCGTTGAGTTTGCTTGTGAGGATCCAGTCAACTCTGACAACTGTGCAGGCAAGATGATCATACCCTCGAAATCACTACTATCTTTGCTATGCTAGTTTGCTCGCTCTTGCAATGCCAATGCTACGATGCCTACCTTTTGCTTGTCAGCCTCCCAATTGCCATGTTGAAACTCTAACCCACCATGTCCTAGCAAACCGTTGATTGGCTATGTTACCGCTTTGCTCAGCCCCTCTTATAGCGTTGCTAGTTGCAGGTGAAGATTGGAGGCCGATCCTTGTTGGAACACCTTTTATTTACTTGTTGGGATATCATTATATTGCTATGTTATCTTAATGCATCTATATACTTGGTAAAGGGTGGAAGGCTCGGCCTCTCGCCTAGTGTTTTGTTCCACTCTTGCCGCCCTAGTTTCCGTCATATCGGTGTTATGTTCCCGGATTTTGCGTTCCTTACGCGGTTGGGTTATAATGGGAACCCCTTGATAGTTCGCCTTGATTAAAGCTTTTCCAGCAATGCCCAACATTGGTTTTACCATTCGCCACCTAGCCTCTTTTCCCTTGGGTTACCGGAGCCCGAGGGTCATCTTATTTTAACCCCCCCCGGGCCAGTGCTCCTCTGAGTGTTGGTCCGACCGAGTAGACTGCGGGGCCACCTCGGGGCAACTTGAGGGTTGGTTTTACTCGTAGGATGTCTCATCTGAGTGTGCCCTGAGAAAGAGATATGTGCAGCTCCTATCGGGATTTGTCGGCACATTCGGGCGGTGTTGCTGGTCTTGTTTTAACCTGTCGAAGTGTCTTGAGTTACCGAGATACCGAGTCTGATCGGAACGTCTTGGGAGGAGGTCTATTCCTTCGTTGACCGTGAGAGCTTGTCATGGGCTAAGTTGGGACTCCCCTGCAGGGATTGAACTTTCGAAAGCCGTGCCCGCGGTTATGGGCAGATGGGAATTTGTTAATGTCCGGTTGTAGATAACTTGAACCTAAATTATTTAAAATGAATCAACTGAGTGTGTTACCGTGATGGCCTCTTCTCGGCGGAGTCCGGGAAGTGGACACGGTGTTGGAGTAATGTTTGCGCAGGTTGTTCTCTAGTTTCTCGCTCGTGCTTTGCCTCCTCTTCTCGCTCTCTTTTGCGAATAAGATAGCCACCATATATGCTAGTCGCTTGCTGCAGCTCCACATATATATTGCCTTACCCTTCCTATAAGCTTAAATAGTCTTGATCGCGAGGGTGCGAGATTGCTGAGTCCCTGTGGCTCACAGATACTATAACCCCAGATGCAGGTCCAGGTGATTCCGCTCCAGGTGACGAGTACGAGCTCAAGTGGGAGTTCGACGAGGACTCTCAGCGATACTACGTTTCCTTTCCCGATGATCAGTAGTGGTGCCTAGTTGGGGTTTGATTGGGACCGTTGTTGCATGTTGGGTTTTCTTCTATTTTGGCGCCGTAGTCGGGCCATGAGTGTTTGGATGATGTATGTTATTTATGTACTCTGATGTGACGTGGCGAGTGTAAGCCAACTATGTTCTCCCCTTTATTATTCATATTACATGGGATGTTGTGAAGATTGCCTAACTTGCGACATATGCCTTCAATGCGATTATGTCTCTAAGTCGTGCCTCGACACGTGGGAGCTATAGTCGCATCAAGGGTGTTACAAGTTGGTAATCAGAGCCTTCCCCGACCTTAGGTGCCCCATTGCTTGATCATTTTTTGCGGCCGAGTTGTGTCTAGAAAAATGTTTTGAGTCTTTAGGAATTATATATCGGAGAGATTAGGAATTCTTTTTACTTCCCAGTCTCCTCATCGCTCTGGTAAGGCTTCCTGACGTAGAGTTTTAACTCTTCTCTTCTCAAATTTCACTAAAATGTTTTTTAGGATCACGCGAGTATCTTGGAATCGTTCCGATGGCTTATGATGAGAACATTGTCTTGGTGCCTCCTGTCAGGGGTTTAGTGGAAGTGTCCCGGGGAGTTGAGCTCTGAGGTGTTGTCGTCATAATTTTATCGTTGCAGTTCTGGAATACTTGAGATATGTTCGCCAACATCGAAAATCTCTTTTATGCAGTTCGTTGGTGAGATAACCTCGACGCCACCCAGTACTGGGGCGGGAGTTCGGGAGTATCGCCATAACTTGTATAACGGATGCTTTTCGAAGGTTGAGGTAGATGGTTTCCGAAGGTTTCTTGGTTATGTGTTGAAGGATGGATACAGCTGGATGTAGGATTTGCTAGTTTGGGTGAGATATTATGCTTCCCCTGTATCCCCAACACCTGATTGCATAACCGGAAAGGTTCGGGAGTTTCATAGGTGGGAATTCTAGTAGCTCTAGTTCTTCTTCCACGGATATTGGTTTGAGATTGGGATTTCTTACCGATTATTCGTTCTTGATCCGTACCTTCTTGATTTATTTCTCTACCTTAATTCTACGTGGCTTCTCAATTTAGGGATATGTGACCACTTCAAGAGGAATGCATTCGTTCATTTTGTTCGGATGTGAAGACTATATGTTGCAATTTTCATTCCGTTGGATTCAGCTTCAATATTTATCTGTCAATGTGCTAATGGTGGTCAACCTCTTCAGGATGGCTCCTCCAACGCGCACGACTCCGAATCCTGATCCGCCACCGCCTCCACCTCCTCCAGAGGCATGGCAAGCTGTGATGGCCGCAACCAATGCAAACACACAGACTGATCATGCAAATTCTTCAAGAGCGCAATCAAGGCAGTCAAGGGAATCAAGGCAGCAATCAGAGTCACTTTGCTACACTCAACCAGTTCCTTGCTAACGGGCCAAAGACTTTCAGCAATTGTGTTGAGGCAACCGATGCTGACGATTGGCTTGTGGATCTGTGTAAGCATTTCGAGTGCAGTAATGTCAGGCCTGAGGACTTTGTCAAGTTCGCTTCCTTCCAACTCAAAGATCAAGCTGCAGAATGGTTCCAGCAGTACAAGGATTCCAGAGGTGGACGTGTTATCACTTGGGATGATTTCCGTCGAGATTTCCGAGCTCATCATATTCCGCAGAGCGTGGTTGAAAGCAAGCGTGAGGAATTCCGCAATCTGAAGCAAGGCTCTTTGTCTGTCTATGACTACAACAAATTGTTCCAGAAGCTTGCCCGCTTTGCCAAGCAGGACATGCCTGATGAGAAGAGCATGATATATCAGTTTAGGGGTGGTCTTAGAGAAGATATTCCCAAGACAGCATTCAGAACAAGCTTTGGTTCATATGAATACACTGTCATGTCTTTTGGCCTCGCCAACGCGCCTCCGACGTTCTCTCGCATGATGAACTTCATCTTCAACGCCTATACCAATGACTTTGTTTTGGTCTATCTCGACGACATTCTGGTTTTCTCGAAGAACAAGGAAGATCATGCCAAGCACTTGCGTTTGGTTCTCGATAAGCTCAGAGAACATCAGTTCTATGCCAAGTTCTCCAAGTGTGAATTTTGGCTCGATGAGGTTCTTTATCTTGGCCATATCATCTCTGCCAAGGGCATTGCCGTGAATCCTGAGAAGGTGTCTGCAATTGTGAATTGGGAACCTCCTCAGACCGTGAAGCAACTCCGCAGTTTCCTCGGTCTCGCAAGCTATTGCAGGAGATTCGTTGAAAACTTTTCTAAGATCGCGAAGCCTCTCTCTAATCTTCTTCAGAAGCACGTCAAGTACGTTTGGTCTCCGGAGTGTGATATTGCTTTCAACACTTTGAAAGAGAAATTGATCACTGCTCCAGTTCTGACTCCGCCTGATGAATCCAAGCCGTACGAGGTCTTTTGTGATGCCTCTCTCCAAGGTCTCGGTGCAGTTTTGATGCAAGAGAAGAAAGTTGTTGCTTATACATCTCGCCAGTTGAAGCCTAATGAGAAGAACTACCCCACTCATGATCTCGAGTTGGCAGCAGTTGTGCATGCTCTTTTGACTTGGAGACATCTTCTATTGGGAAGAAAAGTGGACATTTTCACTGATCACAAGAGTCTCAAGTACATCTTCACTCAGCCTAATCTCAACCTCAGGCAAACTCGATGGGTCGAAATGATTCAAGAGTATAATCCGAGTATCGAGTATACTCCATGCAAGGCCAATGTGATCGCTGATGCTTTGAGCAGGAAGGCCTACTACAACAGTCTGATTCTTAAGCCTTATCAACCCGAGCTTTGTGAAGCTTTTCGCAAACTTAATCTGCAAGTTGTTCCTCAAGTTTTCCTCGCCAACCTTCAAGTCTCTCCTACCTTAGAAGACCAGATTCGCCAAGCCCAGCTTCTTGATGCTATGGTGAAAAAGTTGAAGATTGGGATTGCCAGGAGTCAGTCCAAGTACAAGTGCTACCGCCTTGATGACAAGGACACTCTCTTCTTCGAGGATCGTATTGTTGTACCCAAAGGTGACCTCCGTAAAGTGATCATGAACGAGGCTCACAATTCTCTCCTCTCCATCCACCCTGGGAGTATGAAGATGTATCAGGACCTTAAGCAAGCTTATTGGTGGACTCGAATGAAGCGCGAGATCGCTCAATTCGTGAATGAATGTGATGTCTGCAGAAGAGTGAAGGCAGAACACCAAAGGCCAGCAGGTCTCCTCCAACCTCTTGCCATTCCAGAATGGAAGTTTGACCACATTGAAATGGACTTCGTGACTGGGTTTCCAAAGTACAAGCGTGGCAATGATGCTATATTCGTTGTCATCGACAAGCTCACCAAAGTGGCTCATTTTCTGCCTATCAAAGAGTCGATCACTGCAGCTCAATTGGCGGAACTCTATACCTCTCGCATTGTCTCTCTGCACGGTATTCCTCAAGTGATATCTTCAGACCGTGGCAGCATCTTTACCTCCAAGTTTTGGGATTCTTTTCAGAAGGCCATGGGTAGTAACATCCGCTTCAGCACAGCTTTCCATCCTCAAACAAGCGGTCAAGTCGAGCGTGTCAACCAGATTCTTGAAGATATTCTCAGGGCTTGTGTGATCTCCTTCGGCATGAAGTGGGAGGATTGTCTTCCTTATGCTGAATTTTCCTACAACAACAGTTTTCAAGCAAGTTCGGGCAAGGCCCCTTTTGAAATTTTGTATGGCAGGAAGTGCCGTACCCCTCTCAACTGGTCTGAAATCAGTGAACGTCAGCTTTTGGGTAATGACTTAATCACAGAAGCAGAAGAAATGTGCAAAGTCATTCGTGATAACCTCAAAGCAGCCCAATCCCGCCAGAAGAGCTACTATGATAGTAAGCACCGTGATTTGGCTTTCGAGATCGGAGATCATGTTTACCTCCGTGTCTCTCCTATGAAAGGTACTCGTCGCTTCGGTATCAAAGGGAAGCTTGCCCCTAGATACGTGGGACCTTTCAAGATTGTCAGCAAGAGAGGCGACCTCGCCTATCAACTCGAGCTTCCTTCAAACTTTGCAAATGTTCATGACGTGTTCCATGTCTCTCAGCTTCAAAAGTGCTTCAAGACTCCTGACCGCACCGTCAACTTCGAGGACATTGAGCTCCAAGAAGATCTCTCTTATCGTGAGCACCCAGTTGCTATTCTTGAAGAGACTGAACGCAAGACTCGCAACAAGTCAATCAAATTTCTCAAAGTCAAATGGTCACACCATTCCGACCGTGAAGCTACCTGGGAACGCGAGGATCACCTCCGTTCTGAGTACCCGGAGTTCTTTCAGTCCTAGATCTCAGGACGAGATCTTTTCGTAGTGGTGGAGTGTTGTAACACCCCGGATGTAACTTTCCTTATTTGTACTCCAACTCTTGCCGTTTCCGGCGTTAAGTTATATTTATTTCCTCGGGTTCGGGTTTTGTCTCCGTGTGTTGTTGTCTTTGTCATACATCTCATATCATGTCATCATGTGCATTGCATTTGCATACGTGTTCATCTCATGCATTCGAGCATTTTCCCCGTTGTCCGTTTTGCATTCCGGCGCTTCGTTCTCCTCCGGTGGCCTTTTCTAGCTTTCTTTCGTGTGTGGGGTTTAAACATTTCCGGATTGGACCGAGACTTGCCAAGCGGCCTTGGTTTACTACCGGTAGACCGCCTGTCAAGTTTCGTACCGTTTGGACTTCGTTTGATACTCCAACGGTTAACCGAGGGACCGAAAAGGCCTCGTGTGTGTTGCAGCCCAACACCCCTCCAATTTGGCCCAAAACCCACCAAACTCTGCTCCATGTCCTAGAGCGTTCGATCATGATCGTGTGGCCGAAAACCGCACCTCATTTGGACTCTCCTAGCTCCACTTATGCCTATAAATAGCCCCCCCCTTTTCGGATCTCGGATCTCTCCCCGTCCAACCCTAGCTAAAAAAAACAGATCCCGCCGCCGCCGGACGTGTCCGCGCCAGGCCGGACAACGTCCGGATCGCACCCGAGGCCGCCCGCAGCCACTCGCGGGGCGCCACGTGGCAGCCGGCCGCCGCCGCCGCCGCGGCCCGCCCGGCCCGCGCAGGGCCCCCGAGAGCCCATCGCCCCGCCGCCCGCGTCCGGTCGCCCCGCCGAAGTCTTCTCCCGCGCCGGCGCCCGAAGCCGCCACGCGCCGCCGCCGTCGCCTGGGCGCCCCCGCGCCAGATCTTCTCGCCGGCCGCCGCCCCACGGCGTGGTAGCCGCCTCCGGCCGCCGCCGCGCCACCCCGCCGCCTCGGTCGCCGCGCCCGCGCCGCCTCGCCGCCGGCGCCCCACTCCGGCGAGCTCTCCGCACCGGCCGGCCCCTCCTCTCCTCACTCCGGCGACCGCGACAGCTCCGGCGAGCTCGGATCCAGCCGTGCCTCGGTTTCCATGCAGATCTGAGATATTTTGAATCGGGGTTGACTTTTTCCCCTCCGAACCCTAATTTTTGTGCATACTTTGACCGGCCGTATCTTTGCATCCGTAGCTCCGATTTGGGCATATAGCATATCAAAATGTTCGACTCGACGAGTACATCATTTCATTCCATTGCATCATTTTCATTTGAGTTCATCTTGACGCCCAAAATGCTGTTAGAAGGAGGCTTCATGAGATATTTGTCAGATCTGCTAGTTCATCTTAGACTTTTGTCATTTTTGCCATGATTATTGTGTGCATGCTATGCCTGTGAGTCCTTCATGTGTTTTGTTAAGCATTTTGTCTTCTTTCCAGAGGTGCAATCCATGCATTTTTAGGATGTGTGGTGACTTGTGCAAGCTTGCAAAGTGAGGCACCCGGTAAATCTGTTTTCAGGGACTTAGTAGTTTTCACTAAGTCTGGGATTATTTAGTTCGTGATGCCATATGTTCAGCTTGTTTCCTAGTGATCCATGCGTCTTTTGAGGATTATCAGTAAAGGAGTTTTGTTAATCATGTTATACTCTATCCATCCATGTCTTTGTTTGCAATTATGGAGCACCCTAGCTTGAGTCAATCGAGCTCTACTTTTGCTTCGTTGTGAATCTGGGCAGATCGTCAACTCGTTTGCGATTTTGCCGATGCTATTGTAGTTGATCCGTGCATGCTATGCCATTGTTCTTGCCATGTCTAGCTTGTATTTTGTGCCTTCTTAAAGGATGTATGCTTGCCTTGCCATGACTTGCACCGTAGTGAGTGCATCGAGCTTGTTTACGTGCCTTCGTGAGTTATATTTCAGCATGTCTCAGTTTTCACTAAGTCTGAAAACTGATTGTGTTTTAGCTATGTTCGTGTGCCCGTTAGTATATTTTGTGAACCCTTTTGGCCCCAGGTCACTTTGGGTCTTTTGTTAAGCTTGTTGAGTAGCTCCATGCCATGTTCTTACTTGTCTTAATCAGGTCATGTATCATGTTGTTTTGCTGCTCCGAAGAGGGCTTCGTGATATGAAATTCCAGACAAGTGTTAATTTCACTAAGTCTGGAATCTGTTTTGCATTTGCGTTTTTGCCATGCTTGTTTGAACCTCCTAGTGGATGAATTGGCCGTGGCTCAGTGCTAGTCTTTTGTTAAGCATCTTGTGTGCATCCCTGCCATGTATTTTGTTGTCATGTTTGGTGGCTGTAGCATGTTCATCTCATTGCATTTAGGTGCCTACTTGCTGTAAATCGCAGGCCGGTGTCAATTTTGAATCGCTTGCCATTTCCAAACCGTAACTCCGATTCCGGCGTTCTTTATATCGTTTTCAAGCGATTTCATCTCATCTTTCCAGTGGTACCCTTGGAATTCCAAGTTGAGGCCAGGTTCATGCATTCCCTGTCATATCTTGCATTTTGCATCCCGCATCGCATCCCGCATAGCATATCATCATTGCATCATTTTGCTTGGTCTTGCACGTGGTTGATTTTGTCTTTGTTGCTTGTTTGTCTTGTTTGGGTAGAGCCGGGAGACGAGTTCGCTACCGAGGAGCCCGTTGAGTTTGCTTGTGAGGATCCAGTCAACTCTGACAACTGTGCAGGCAAGATGATCATACCCTCGAAATCACTACTATCTTTGCTATGCTAGTTTGCTCGCTCTTGCAATGCCAATGCTACGATGCCTACCTTTTGCTTGTCAGCCTCCCAATTGCCATGTTGAAACTCTAACCCACCATGTCCTAGCAAACCGTTGATTGGCTATGTTACCGCTTTGCTCAGCCCCTCTTATAGCGTTGCTAGTTGCAGGTGAAGATTGGAGGCCGATCCTTGTTGGAACACCTTTATTTACTTGTTGGGATATCATTATATTGCTATGTTATCTTAATGCATCTATATACTTGGTAAAGGGTGGAAGGCTCGGCCTCTCGCCTAGTGTTTTGTTCCACTCTTGCCGCCCTAGTTTCCGTCATATCGGTGTTATGTTCCCGGATTTTGCGTTCCTTACGCGGTTGGGTTATAATGGGAACCCCTTGATAGTTCGCCTTGATTAAAGCTTTTCCAGCAATGCCCAACATTGGTTTTACCATTCGCCACCTAGCCTCTTTTCCCTTGGGTTACCGGAGCCCGAGGGTCATCTTATTTTAACCCCCCCCGGGCCAGTGCTCCTCTGAGTGTTGGTCCGACCGAGTAGACTGCGGGGCCACCTCGGGGCAACTTGAGGGTTGGTTTTACTCGTAGGATGTCTCATCTGAGTGTGCCCTGAGAAAGAGATATGTGCAGCTCCTATCGGATTTGTCGGCACATTCGGGCGGTGTTGCTGGTCTTGTTTTAACCTGTCGAAGTGTCTTGAGTTACCGAGATACCGAGTCTGATCGGAACGTCTTGGGAGGAGGTCTATTCCTTCGTTGACCGTGAGAGCTTGTCATGGGCTAAGTTGGGACTCCCCTGCAGGGATTGAACTTTCGAAAGCCGTGCCCGCGGTTATGGGCAGATGGGAATTTGTTAATGTCCGGTTGTAGATAACTTGAACCTAAATTATTTAAAATGAATCAACTGAGTGTGTTACCGTGATGGCCTCTTCTCGGCGGAGTCCGGGAAGTGGACACGGTGTTGGAGTAATGTTTGCGCAGGTTGTTCTCTAGTTTCTCGCTCGTGCTTTGCCTCCTCTTCTCGCTCTCTTTTGCGAATAAGATAGCCACCATATATGCTAGTCGCTTGCTGCAGCTCCACATATATATTGCCTTACCCTTCCTATAAGCTTAAATAGTCTTGATCGCGAGGGTGCGAGATTGCTGAGTCCCTGTGGCTCAAAGATACTATAACCCCAGATGCAGGTCCAGGTGATTCCGCTCCAGGTGACGAGTACAAGCTCAAGTGGGAGTTCGACGAGGACTCTCAGTGATACTACGTTTCCTTTCCCGATGATCAGTAGTGGTGCCTAGTTGGGGTTTGATTGGGACCGTTGTCGCATGTTGGGTTTTCTTCTATTTTGGCGCCATAGTGGGGCCATGAGTGTTTGGATGATGTATGTTATTTATGTACTCTGATGTGACATGGCGAGTGTAAGCCAACTATGTTCTCCCCTTTATTATTCATATTACATGGGATGTTGTGAAGATTGCCTAACTTGCGACATATGCCTTCAATGCGATTATGTCTCTAAGTCGTGCCTCGACACGTGGGAGCTATAGTCGCATCGAGGGTGTTACAGCATAGCTCTATTCTTTGAGTCACTTGGGATTTATATCTGCTGGACACTATGAAGAACTTGAGAGATCCAAAAACCAAGATCTATCCCTGAACTACGAGGGGAGGTAAGGAACTGCCATCTAGCTCTGCACTTGATTCACCTTCTGTTATGAGTAAGCTTGTGACACCTACACCTGCTTCTGCTATTCGTTCTAATATGTCGCATGTTATTGATGATGCTACTTCTGCTATGCATGATACTTATGATGAAACTACCTCTATGCCTGATACTACTATGCCACTTAGTGATTTTTAGAGGAACGACTTGCTAGGGCTAGAGAGATTGAAAATATTGAATCTGATTATGAAGATGAAAGTGATGATGACGAATCACTAGTTATTCCTGAGGGTTATTTATTTGATCAAGATGCTTCTTTAGCTATTTTAGCCTACAAAGATAGATATGAACTCAAAAGGTTATTAGCTAAATGGAATAAGCAATCTCCAAATGCTAGGATGAGACCTAACCCTGCTTTTGCTACTTCACCTATATGTGTTGCTGATAAGGATTATGAATTCTCTGTTGATCCTGATATAATTACTTTGGTTGAATCTGATCCTTTTCATGGCTATGAATCTGAAACTGTTGTAGCACATCTTACTAAATTAAATGATATAGCCACCCTGTTCACTAATGATGAGAGATCTCGCTACTTTTATATCCTTAAAATATTTCCATTCTCATTAAAGGGTGATGCTAAGATATGGTTTAATTCTCTTGAACCTGGTTGTGTGCGTAGTCCCCAGGATATGATTTATTACGTCTCTGCTAAATATTTCCCTGCTCATAAGAAACAAGCTGCTTTAAAGGAAATATACAACTTTGTGCAAATTAAAGAAGAGAGTCTCCCACAAGCTTGGGGGAGGCTTCTCAAGTTACTTAATGCTTTGCCTGATCATCCTCTTAAGAAAAATGAAATACTTGATATCTTTTATAATGGACTAACCGATGCTTCCAGAGATTACCTGGATAGTTGTGCTGGTTCTCTTTTCAGGGAAAGAACACCGGATGAAGCTGAAATCTTATTGAATAATATGTTGACAAATGAAAATAATTGGGTACCTCCTGAGCCAGCTCCTGAGGCAGCTCCTGCTCCAATTAATGACCCTATTCCCAAACCAACTCC
Organism: Triticum aestivum; assembly: GCF_018294505.1. Classification (NCBI taxonomy): domain Eukaryota; kingdom Viridiplantae; phylum Streptophyta; class Magnoliopsida; order Poales; family Poaceae; genus Triticum; species Triticum aestivum. The sequence continues at coordinate 323,518,227 of NC_057797.1, forward strand.
GGAGAAGAGAGGTGTTTTATTTCTCAGTCCTGAAGATATGCAAGAGGCAAAGAAATCTATGAAAGAAAAAGGTATTAAAGCTGAAGATGTTAAGAATTTACCTCCTATTGAAGAAATACATGGTCTCAATTTACCGCCTGATGAAGAAATATATGACCTTAATCCTTTATTTATTGAAGAACCTCCAGACCTCGATAACCCGACACAGGTAGTAAAGGTAAATTCTCTCTCTATATATGATAAATCTGAAATCCCTCCTACTAAAATTGCTAGTCAATGCTTGGATGAGTTTGATAATTTTATATTTAAGCAAGAAGACTTCAATGCTTATTTTGGTAGACAATTAAAACAAGATGCTGATAGGATTAAATACTTGGGTGATTATATGGCTAATATTAGAGGTGAACTTAAACTTGTTAGCAAACATGCTTCTATGATTACCACTCAAGTAGAATAAGTACTTAAAGCTCAAAAAGAATTGCTCAATGAGATGAATAGTAAGAAAAATGATTATCCTGTTAAAGTGGCTACTAGAACTAGTAGAATGACTCAGGAACCTTTGTATCCTGAAGGCCACCCTAAGAGAATTGAGCAAGATTCTCAGAGAAATAAAATTGATGCACCTAGTTCTTCAAAAAAGAAGAAAAAGAAAAATGATAGAACTGTGCAAACTTCTAGTGAACCTATTGCTGAACCACCTGATAATCCAAATGATATTTCTATTTCTGATGCTGAAACTCAATCTGGTAATGAACATGAACCTAATGAAAATGTTAATGATGATGTTCATAATAATGCTCAACCTAGTAATGATAATGATGTAGAAATTGAACCTGCTATTGATCTTGATAACCCACAATCAAAGAATCAATGTTATGATAAGAAAGACTTTGTTGCTAGGAAACATGGTAAAGGAAGAGAACCTTGGGTCCAGAAACCCATGCCTTTTCCTCCCAAACCATCCAAGAAAAAGGATGATGAGGATTTTGAGTGCTTTGCTGAAATGATTAGACCTATATTTTTGCGTATGCGATTGACTGATATGCTTAAAATGAATCCTTATTCTAAGTACATGAAAGATATTATTACAAATAAAAGAAAGATACTGGAAGCTGAAATTTCCACCATGCTTGCTAATTATACTTTTAAGGGTGGAATACCAAAGAAACTTGGGGATCCAGGAGTACCTACTATACCATGCTCCATTAAAAGAAACTATGTTAAAACTGCTTTATGTGATCTTGGAGCCGGTGTTAGTGTTATGCCTCTCTCTTTATATCATAGACTTGATTTGAATAAGTTGACACCTACTTAAATATCTTTGCAAATGGCTGATAAATCAACTGCTATACATGTCGGTATTTGTGAGGATGTGCCTGTTGTGGTTGCAAACGTTACTATTTTAACAGACTTTGTTATTCTTGATATTCCCGAGGACGATAGTATGTCTACTATTCTTGGAAGACCTTTTCTTAATACTGCAGGGGCTGTTATTGATTACAACAAAGGCAATGTCACTTTTCATGTTAATGGTAATGAGCATACGGTACACTTTCCGAGGAAACAACCTCAAGTTCATAGTATCAATTCTGTCGGAAAAATTCCATTGATTATATTTGGAGGTTTTGAATTTCCTCTTCCTACTGTCAAGAAGAAATATGATATACTTATTATTGGGGATGTGCATATCCCTGTTGAGGTAACCTAGTGTTATTCAAAATTTCTCCGGCTTCATGTTAATCGGAATGAGTTTGTTAATAAGACTTGATCAACCTTGTTAGTGGATTCCTTTTGATGAGCATGAGATGGATGAAACTAGAAGCACAACCCTCCGTACCCTTTCTATACTTTCTATTATTTAGTTGAAATAAAGTAAAAATAAATAATTTTCTGTCTGTTATCTGATTATCCGTGCAATATAAAAGTACCTCGAAAATAAAAGTTCTCCAAATGCCCTGAAAATTAAATATGTTTTTTATAGAATATTTGAGGATTTATGGAACAAAGAGCACATCAGGGGGGCCAACCACCTTGCCACGAGGGTGGAGGGCGCGCCCACCCCCCTAGGGCGTGCCCCGTACCTCGTGGGCCCACGGTGGCCCTCCTCCACTTATTCTTTCAGCCACACACTTCATCTTCATCCCCCAAACACGAAAAACCAACTCAACCCGTGTCCAAGCTTGTTTTACTGCCATTTTCGATCTCATTGCTCAAAGCACCTCTCACAAAACTGCCTGGGGAGATTGTTCCTTGGTATGTGACTCCTCCATCACTACAGGAATTAGCTACTTTGCCATCTGCCACTGCAGACGGCAAAGGCATGGATGGCTGACGGCAAAGGTCTTTGCCGTCTGCCGCGGACGGCAAAGGTCTTTCACGTCTGCCGCGGACGACAAAAGGGGACGACAAAGTAAGGTTCGGCAAAGAGCTACTTTGCCGTCTGCTTCAGGCGGCTGACGACAAAGGGGCCTTTGCCATCAGCATCGGACGGCAAAGAGTGCAGACGGCAATAAATGCGCTGTTACTCCGTTAGGTGGTTAACGGCAGGCCTTTGCCGTCCGCCCCTGACGACAAACTTTGGAAGGCCTTTGCCGTCCGCCACTGTAGGCAAAGCCTTTGCCGTCAGCCACTGTAGGCAAACTAACCAAATTGGTCAGCCTCCCAGGAAGCACAGTTGCCTGCCACGTGGCCTCTTTGCCGTCGGCTGCTGATGGCAAAGAGCCCTTTGCCGTCGTGGCAGACGACAAAGAGCCTGCATATTGTCTCTTTTTTTATGTTTTTTTAATCCAAGAATTTTCACAGCAAATATATATGACATATATAGATATATTTAACAGGAAACATATCACATATCCAGCACATAATTCCATATACATATTACATAGCAAAGTTTCATCAACATAGCAAGTTCCATCAAGTTCCATCCATACACATTGTTCCATATACATATTACATAGCAAAGTTTCATCAACATAGCAAGTTCTATCATAGCAAGCTAGATACAATGCAAAGTTTTAGCAAAGAAAAAGCAAGCACTCCATCATAGCAAGCTAGCTTCCATGAAGTGAGTGAAATCTGCAAAATGGTAAATAAGAAAGTTAGAAATAGGTGAATAGAACAAGAAGAAGACTAGAACAAGAAGTATATGTCATTTATGAGCTAACTTAGGTGAAATGGATCATATATGAGCTAACTAAGTTGAAATGGGTTGTTTATGAGCTAACTTAGTTGAAATGGATCATTTATGAGCTAACTTAGTTGAAATGGGTCGTTTATGAGCTAACTAAGGTGAAGGGCATCGTTTTTGAGCTAACTAAGGTGAAATGGATCGTTTTTGAGCTAACTAAGGTGAAATGGATCGTTTTTGAGCTAACTAAGGTGAAATGGATCGTTTTTGAGCTAACTAAGGTGAAATGGATCGTTTTTGAGCTAACTTAGGTGAAATGGATCATTTATGAGCTAACTTAGGTGAAATGGATCATTTATGAGCTAACTTAGTTGAAATGGGTCGTTTATGAGCTAACTAAGGTGAAATTGATCGTTTTTGAGCTAACTAAGGTGAAATGGATCGTTTTTTAGCTAACTTAGGTGAAATGGATCATTTATGAGCTAACTTAGTTGAAATGGGTCGTTTATGAGCTAACTAAGGTGAAATGCCACGTTTTTGAGCTAACTAAGGTGAAATGGATCGTTTTTGAGCTAACTTAGGTGAAATGGATCATTTAAGAGCTAATTTAGGTGAAATGGATCGTTTTTAGCTAACTTAGGTGAAATGGATCGTTTAGGAGCTACTCTAGGTAAATTGGGTCATTTTAGAGCTAACTTGGATAAACTGGATCATTTATAAGCTAACCTAGGTAAGATGGGTCATTTTGGAGCTAACCTAGGTGAAATGGGTCATTTTGGAGCTAACCTAGGTGAAATGGGTCATTTTAAAGCTAACGTAGGTAAAATGGATCATTTAGGAGCTAATCTACGTAAAATGGGTCATTTTAGAGCTAACTTGGATAAATTGGATCACTTATAAGCTAACTAAGGTAAAATGAGTCATTTTAGAGCTAACTTAGGTAAAATGGATCGTTTATGAGCTAACTAAGTTAATTATGCAATTTTTGACATAAGTAAGCTAAGTACATATCGTTTTAGAGCTAACTTAGGTAAAATGGATGGTTTATGAGGTCAGTAAGCTTATTAAGTCATTTTGGAGGAAAAGAAGCTAACTCTAGGTCATTATGGTAAGCATATTGGAGGAAATAAAGCTAAGTCTAGGTCTTTATGCATTTGTTAAGCAAAACACTAGAGAAACTTACCGTGATCACGGAGGTGTAGGAGCGGGCTGGCTCGCGCCGGTAGCTGGAGAAGGATCGTGCGATGCGTTTCTGGAGTTAAGCTGCACCAAAGATCATTTCCAATGTCTCGTTAGCATTATGACACTCAAATGTTAAGACTAGCAAGTAATGTCCATTCAAATTAAACTCACCGTGCTCCCAGGAGCAATCACTGGCATCGGCGGAGCGGTCTGACCGGACTTCTCGCACACAGACTGCACATTTGGTTTTCACAACAGAGTCATACTAGTTAGTAATGAGACTCAAATGTTAAGACTAGCAAGTAATCTGCAGAAGAAACTTACCACAAGGAGCTCGTACATGGCCCTTGCCTGCATGTCATTCCGTGCCCTCTCCTCCTCCAACATCTTTGTCGTCCTCTCCTCCAACTCCCGCTGCCTCTCCGCCGCCTCCGCCAGAAGTTTCTCCGTTCTATCTCTCTCACTCTGTATAGCAGCCTGCAACACCACTCACATGACCATTTGTAATCATTGATGGAAGCGCACACAATGTAATGGAGAAAGATAGCTGAGTACGTATAACTAACCTTGAAGGCGAGTTGGACTGGCCGTTCACGAGGCCTTATCTCAGGAGCGGAGCTCGACTGGCGCGCCTTGATCTCCGGGAGAGTGCTAGGACAACGGATAAGTCCATCTCCCATGGCTATGGAGCCATGGGACCTCCCGCCACCAGATATCATCAGCAGCTCTGTATCAATGGGACCCTGGCTCGGGTTAAAGTCCTCCCCTTTCCTCGCCTTCCCCTGATCTCTATATTGCACGAGCTTGTCGTGGGCGGAGATGTTGGTGAAGTTCTTTGGATCATCGAGGTCAGACGCAGAGAATGCCTTGACTTTCTTGTAAGGGCCAGTGTGGGCCATGGCATACAGGTCGTACACCTCTGGCACCTTATCCGCCTTATTGTAGCGTGCCTGAAAGAGAGAAACAAAGTAAATTAGTAATTAAAGGGCTAAAGCTAGCATGATGAATGAATTGCATGAATCATGAAGCAAACCACATACCCAGTTCCGCCCGTACTGAAATAAGTTGGAGCTGCCTTGGTGGTGTGGCACACCTTCCATTTGGGCACGTTTGTCCTTGGCCTCTTTGTGGGTGGCCAGCCATTCTTTTGAGCACCACGCATTGACCAACACCTCCCAACAATCCATCCGATCCGCACACCATCTCGGAGGGGCCTAAGTTAGCAAATAGAAACTTGAGCGCTACGGCTATGAATTACTAAATGAAGGAAGTAAGTACAAGCCCTTAAGAATTACCTTCATGTACTTCTCCTTACTCAAGAACTTATCGCGGCACTCCTGCTTGGGCTTCTTGATACCACGCCCGGCGTAGTAGTCTCGAACAGCCTGCACCCGAACCTCATGCCGTAAGTTCTGAAGTAGGCGCTTGCACTCCTTGTGGATAACATCTGCCGCCTCCTCCTCGTATCCCTCCTCACACCTGTAGAATGTCTGCAATCAAATGAGACAATATTGATTAGTACAATTAATAACTAGCTAGTTGAAGATTTTTAATTGTGTAAAGGAGCAATTACCCAGAACTTTCTGATCACCACGTCTGCCCTCGTCTTGCACAAGACACCGTCGATAATCTCACCCGGCGGGGCCGGGGCAGCCAAGTAGTGCTCCCAAGTCAATCCAACCTCTGGAAGCCGACCCTCACCAGGCAACGTGACAAACCCGGGGAAGTTTTGCCGAATCAGAACTCCAAGGACGGAGTTGGGCCGGCGGACACTTTCATGGTGGTCCCAACCCCTGCAGCATGACAAGGCCAACACATCAGTTATTTGAAGAAACGTGAATGCAGAAGGTACAAAAAGATTAAATGCACTTACCTCTCCCCATCAGGGAAAATCAACCACCTCTGCTCGCGGGTCGCCGGCACGGACGGAAGCCGTGTAGCACCACGCTGGTAGACGTTGCCCCCCTCCCCCCTCCTCATCAGTAGGCTCCCCGCCATCATCAGCATGGCCACTCGGCTCCCCGCCATCATCAGCATGGCCACTCGGCTCCTCAGGCTGACCCGACCAGTTACCCCATCCAGACGTGTGCTCCTCCGGGGTCTCGTGGGCCGAAGGCCCGTCGACCCGAGGCTCATGGGCCGAAGACCCATGGACCAGAGGCTCGTGGACCGGAGTCCGTGCAGCCTCCTCCTCAGATGAGTCCACCCTAGCAGTCACGTGCTCGGGTGAAACAGCTGGGGGCGGCGGCGAGGAAGGCGCCGTAAGAGTCACCCTACCTCCTCTCCCGTGACCACGTGCTCCACCTCCTCTCTTCTTCTTACCTCGTCCCCTGCTGGGCACCGCGGTCGACGAAGAAGGGCCCGGCGGTGTCGCCATACTGTCCAGCAACGCTCGGCGGAGAGGTGCGTGTGGAATGGAAGACCTCGCACCACGCGCCAACGAAGAAGGGGCCTCGGCGCGCTCTCGACCAGCGCCCACCATCTTTCAACAACTGCCATGACAAAGAATAAACAAAATTAGTACAACATAAAAAAAGGTACCGACATGAATAATAATATGTATATCACTTAAGTGTATCATCATCAAGTACAACATAAAAAAATTGAATACCTGACACTACTAATAATCTCGATCAGTATCATCAATAAATGCATAATCATCATCATCACTATAATCAATGATGGGCTCATAGGGTTCATTGGCATCAACATGTGCAAGGCCACCTTGACGTAATTGGTCAAGCATTGACAGGTCATCCGCAACAGTAACCTCTTCTTGTTTCGGCTCTTCTTGTTCCTCCTCTGGGGTGATGTCGGATTCATTGTCGCTGTCTACTTCAATGTTTTGGGGTGAAGTATAGCGGTTCTTGAAACGCTTTTTGGAAAGACGTGTCTCTTGGAAGAATTCTCCTTCATATGTGTCTGGGTTAATGTGAGGTTCATAATCCTCTTCCTTTGGGGGAGAAAGTCTAGCACGTGGCGACACTTCATAAACGACATCCCAACCTTTCAGATTTGGATTAGTTTGGCAGGCCCACGGTAGATAGACTACTTGGGTCACCTGTTGAGCCATAATAGACATCAGGAACATCTAAATGGGTGCTTTGGTTGATTTCAACTAGCCCTACATGTTCATGAGTCCTTCTAGTCTCCTTCGGCTGAAACCAATAACATTTGAAGACTACGACATTCAGTGGGTTTTCACCATAGAACAGAAGTTCATAAATTGCTTCAACTCTCCCATAATACTCGGTACCTCCTTCGTTGATAGCAGATACACAACAATTTGTAGACTTTCAGTCGGCCATAGATAGCTCTTTGCCATAGGTACGAAAGTGATACCCGTTGATGTCGTACTTGTCAAATGAACGGACCTTATAGTCAAAACCATTAGCGACTTGTCTCAATTCGGCGTCCATAGACTCTGAATTAGCCTACAAGTTTAATATGAAAGGATTGTTGCATTATGCACAAATTAGCAACTGCAATGAAATTGTCTAATAGAAATTACCATCTGTTTGAACCAAGAGATGAAACCGGGATAGCCGCCTCCTTGCTTTGCGAGAAGCTCATACTCTTCGACGGAATCCTTTTGGATCTCCTCTCCATACGAGAATATGGCGACGTATCGACTGTATGACATATCCAGGAATAAGAGAAGTTTAAAGGAAATAGAAGTTGCGAAACAATGTACCGAGAACTTACTCGATGTATGGCCGCACTTCTACCAGGTTGTTGAAGATATACAACGAAATGGTCCACCATTCTTCGTTATCCAAAGATACTGGATGTGAAACACTAGCTGGTGCGAGATTCCCTTTGAATAGGCTGAGGTTGGATCCACCCTTTTTAGGGTCGTCAACATTGTACCGAGGCTTCGGATTATGCAAATGACGATTTTTGGCTTCATAGTGCGCTGTTACGAAGTTTGCCGCCTCCTCTGTGATGAATGCCTCAGCCATCGATGCTTCAATTCTATGTTTATTTTTACATTTTTCTCGAAGCGTCTTCTGCATCCTCTCAGTTGGGTAGCACCAATGATTTTGCACGGGCCCCCCCAATCTTGCCTCGGTCGGGAGATGCAAAATCAAATGCTGCATTGGATTAAAGAAGCCCGGTGGAAAGATCTTCTCTAACTTGCAGATCAACTCCGGTGCCAGCTCTTCCATTTCTTCTAGCACGCCAGGCGATAGTTCTTTCGCACAAAGAACATGGAAGAAATAGCTGAGTTCTGCCAGTACTAGCCATTCATCCTCAGGGATGAAGCCACGCAACATCACCGGCATTATCCGCTCAATCCATATGTGCCAATCATGACTCTTGAGACCAAATATCTTCAGTTTATCAAGATTCACTCCCCTCTTTAGATTCGCTGCATACCCATCGGGGAACATCAACTGCTGTTGCACCCACAAGATAATTGCCCTCATAGCTGGCCTTCCAAGATTGAACCATGCCTTTGGCTTCGTCCAGTTCTGCTTTCGTTTCGGTTCTTTCATGTTTTGTAACGGCCTATCACATAGTGCCTCCAGATCGACTCTAGCCTTAGTATTATCCTTTGACTTCCCATCTATGCCGAACAATGTACCAAAAAGTGCCTCGGCGATATTCTTCTCAGTGTGCATCACGTCGATGTTGTGTGGGCAAAGGAGGTCTTTGAAGTAAGGCAGATCCCATAAGCATGTTTTGTGAGTCCACGCGTGCTTAGTATTATACCCCTTGAAGTACCCTGGACGTTGTGGATCTAGCTCGAGAGCGTTTAACTGATCCACGGTCTGTTGGCCTGTCAATGCAGGTAGTGCAGAGTTTTTATCCACTCTACCCCTGATGAAGTTCTTCTTGTCTTTCCTGAACTTATGGCGAGGATCCAGGAACTGTCTATGCATGTAGAAGCAAGAAAACTTGCGACCGGCCTGAAGCCAACGAAACTCAAGAGCTCCCTTGCATGTGGGGCACGGGAACCTTCCATGCACACACCAGCCAACGAATAGCGCATACGCCGGCAAGTCATGCGTAGAGTACATGTACCAGACACGCATTATGAAGTTCCATTTGCTAAAGGCGTCGTATGTCTTGAACCCATTATCCCAGGCTTCTTGCAATTCGTCCTTAAGCGGCTGCATGTACACATTCATATTTTTCCCCGGATAGTTGGGCCCTGGAATTATCAACGTCAGGAAAATGTTCTTTCTTTGCATAATCTGTCCGGGGGGGGAGATTGAGTGGAAAGACAAATATGGGCCAACAACTGTATTGGGCTGCCGTCATACCAAACACACTGAACCCATCCGTGCTGATGCTGACTCGAGGATGCCTCGGATCTGCCGCTTTGTCAGCATGTAATTCATCAAACTTTTTCCATGCAACACCATCCGATGTGTGTACCATCATCAGATTCCCATCTGCATCTAGTTCGGTTCTTTTGCCTGTTTTGTGCCATGTCATCTGTCTGGCCATCTCTTCGACCATGAAAAGACGTTGAAGTCTTGGTACGATTGGCATATACCGAAGAACACTAACGGGGATTTTGGTCTGTGTCTTCTCACCCATACCGTTGTCTACCACAATATACCTGGAAGACTTGCAAATGGGACAATAGTTCAAGTCCGCATAGTCAAGCCTAAATAAGGCACATCCTTTCTCACAGGCATGTATCTTCTCATAGGGCATCTTCAGTGCACGGAGGATTTTGTCCGACTGGTACAGGTTTGCAGGCATTACATGGCCTTTGGGTAGAAAGCGTCCAAATACTGTCATAATTGCGTCATAGCATTCTCTGCCCAAGTTGAACTGAGCCTTCAGAGCCATTACTTGTGAGATGGCATCCAACTGACAAAGCTCAGTGTGCTCGTGGAGCGGACGTTTTGAAGACTCCAACATTTCATTGAAGGCCTTTGCAGATTCCTCCATCTCCTCGTCCGGATCCCGAGCATCATCATAGTCTTGCACCATGTTTTCCATCCCGGTACCATGCTCGTCGGTGCGACGACGATCCACCTCAGCTCGGTCACGTTGGGCAGACTCACCATGAAATGTCCACACCGTATAATCGGGCGTAAAACCACTCTTCTGCAGGTGTTTGCCCATTTCAGCCTCTGTCTTCTTTTCCCAATTGCCGCACCGGAAACAGGGGCACCAGGTTTTCTTCTGGCCATTTGCAAATGCGGCTTGCACAAACCCCTTGGTTTTTGTGAACCATTCAGCGCTCCATTTGTTCTGACCAGTGTGACCGGTATACATCCACGCACGGTCACTCATCTTGACTTTCAGAGCTACTGGACACACAACAATTATATATGTAATTCACCATGTATATATTCATCAGTTGATCTACTTTGTCAATTTTATTACGTCCATGCAACCTACACTCTAATAGGTAATGATAGGTCCTAATCCCACCCGTGTATGTGTAGATTGGGTTCATTTTCCCATGCTATGCTCCGGATCCGACGCAAAATTTCGGCAGCACCTCCCCGCTGTTCTCCTGATACACGTCTCTGCAATAAACAGAGAGGATGTGTACCCGGAGAACAACAGGGGAGGCACTGACGAAATTTATGCGTCGGATCCGGAGCAAAGCATATGGGAAAACGAACCCAATCTACACATACTCGGGCTGTCCATGGATAGCGTTGGACAATTCGAAAGAATCAAGGTTATAAATATGCAAATGCATGCATATTTATAACTATGACGCTTTCGAACGGGAGACACATATTGGTTACGCATACTGATGATTCAAGACACATATATAGCTAGCTATCAAGTTTCATCGGAATAGATCAAATAATTAATGGGGGAGGAGGACATGTCATTTGTGCTCACCCACGAACGAAGGGGCAGAGCTCGTCAAACGCACGGCGAGGTCGTCGAACACCAAACCTCGCAGCGATGAAACAACTGCACATTTAAAACTACCCGATCAACACAATTAGATATGATGTTTTTCATAACAAAATCGAAAAATATATGACCTAACTAATAATTCACAAATATATGACCCCGTCGGCCTCTACAAGGCCAAAGAACACCTTTTTGGGAGGTGTCGGGGGTCGGGGTGTCGTGTCGGTGTCGGGGTGCCGTGTCGGGGTCGGCGTGTTGTTTCGGGGTCGGGGGGTCGGGGTGTCGTGTCGGTGTCGGGGTAGTGCCGTGTCGGGGTCGGGGTGCTGTTTCGGGGTCGGGGTGTGGTGTTGGGGTTGGGGTGTCGGGTCAGGCTCGGGGTCGGGGTGTCGGGTCAGGCTCGGGGTCGATCGGGGTGTCAGGGTCGGGGTTGGGGTCTCATGGTCGGGGTGCCGGGTCGGGGTCGGGGTGCCGTGTCGGTGTCGGGGTCGGGGTGTCGGGTCAGACTCGGGGTCGGGGTGTCGGGGTCGGGGTCGGGTCGGGTTCTCGGGGTCGGGGTGTCGGGTCTCGGGGTGCTGGGTCGGGGTCGGGGTGCCGTGTCGGTGTCGGGGTCAGGGTGTCGGCTCAGGCTCGGGGTTGGCGTGTCGGGGTCGGGGTCGGGGTCGGGGTGTCGGGGTTGGGGTCTCGGGGTCGGGGTGTCGTGTCGGGGTGCCGGGTCGGGGTCGGGGTACCGTGTCGGGTCGGGTTTCCCCCCCTCTTTTTTCCTTTTCTTCTTATTCCTATTCTTCCTTTTCTTCCTTTTTTCCTTCTTCTTCTTCTTCTTCTTCCTCCTTTCCTTTTTCCTCTTCTTCTTCTCCTCCTCTCCTCTTTTTTCTTCTTTTTCTTCTTCCTCTTCTTCTTTTTTCTTCTCCTCCTCCTCTTCTTCTTCTTCCTTTCCTTTTTCCTCCTCTTCTTCTCCTCCTCTCCTCTTTTTCTCTTCTTCTTCTTTCCTAAAACTAAACTAAACCTAAACCTAAAACTAAAAAAACAGAAAAAAGGAAAAAAACTAAATCTAAACCTAAAACTAAACTAAAACTAAACCTATAAACCTAAAACTAAACCTAAAACTAAAACTAAAACTAAATCTAAACTAATCATAAACCTAAAACTAAAAACAAAAACAGGAAAAAAAGGAGGCAGAGCTCACCTAGGGTGGAGGAGGGGGGCGGGGCGGCCTGGGGCGGCGGCGCCGGGCGATAGTGGCGACGGGGCCGGGCCCGGCCAGGGTGGTGGGCGCGGTGGGGCGCGCGGGGGGGCGGGGGGGGGGCGCGGCGGCGCCCAGACGGTAGGGCGGCGGGGGTGGCGGGGCGACGGGGGCGATGGGGCGGGGGCCGGTGGGGCGCCGGGCGGCAGTGGCGACGGGGCGGGGGGAGGGGGTGGGGCGACGCGCGGGGTGGTGGGGCGACGGGGCGGCGGCGAGTCCTGGGGGCGGCGGCATGCGTGTGAAGAAGAGAAAGAGAGAGAGGGGGCGGGGTGGGGCGCGACCGTTAACATTAGTGGGGCCCCTCCCTCTTTGTCGTCCGCCCCCTTTGTCGTCCACTTATTTTCTCTTTGCCGTCTGCTAGCAGACGGCAAAGAGGGGGGGGGGGCGTTAGGTTTTTTTAAGCAGCTCGTCAGTGGGGCCCCCTCCCTCTTTGCCGTCCGCTAGCCGACGGCAAAGAACTGGTTGATGGAAAATTAGGTCTTTGCCATCAGCCAGTTCTTTGCCGTCTGCTTTTTGGTAGCTGATGGCAAAGAGCTTCTTTGCCGTTCGCTAGCTGACGGCAAAGAGCTGGCAGATGGCAAAGTACCTGATTCCAGTAGTGCATTGGTCCAATTAGTTTTTGTTCTAGTGCTTTATTCATTGCAAATTTTTGCTGCTTAGGCGACCCTGTTCTTGAGCTTGCATGTCAAATTTATATGGTCAAAAGTAGTTTTGATGCATGGTATAGGCCCTAGGCACTTGTAGGAGTAGTTGCTATCAATATTATTGGGTTTGGTTTACTTTTATTTTGAAGTTACTAAAAAATTTCAGAATTTTTCAGAGGAAGAAATATGCTTAGGAAAATGTTTCTTCAAAGAAGCAAGGACCCAGGCTTGCAATATGTGATGCTGACGAAGAGCCACCAAGAGACGCTCCAGTGCGTCCTTGTGAGTGGCCTTCTGAAAATTTTATGGATCGAGCGGGAATCAAAGAAGAATTTAACGCATATTTGCGTAATGCCGGTCTTGAGGACTTTGAGGCAGACAAATGCCCCTAGTATCATGAGCTCACAAGCTCTTTTGTGAGGAAGTTTGAGTATTCATCTTCGCGTAATTCTCCTTCAGTCATGTTTGATCTTTATGACAAATCTTATACCATGGACTTAGAGGATTTCACTTTTGTTTGCAGACTTCCACAATGGGGTAGTGTTAGGGATCCCCCTAAATCTGAATTTAGAAATTTTCTTGCTAGTATAACTGTAGGGGAATCCAGAGATATAACACAAGCTACCATAGGGAGCATTCACTTTCCTGCTATACATTATTTTGCTCTCTTCATAGGTAGGTGCATAAATGCTAAGGATGAAGCATGTCACATGTGTGTCCCTGACCTTAGCATTCTCAGGAGTGCTGTGTTAGGAGACCAATCTTATCATACGGGAGCCATTGTAGCTCGTAGGTTGCATCATAATAGACATAATGGAGATTTCTTTGGAGGAATTTATGCAACCCGCTTAGCTAAATTTCTTGAGATAGACATTCATGAAGGAGACATGGAGTTGCCTCCTGCTTATTTAGATTTTGATTCTATGGTTTCCCACCATTTTGTCGAGAGGAACAAATCACCTCTCCAGTACCGACTAATCTTTGACAGACGCCGTCCTATCCATATTACTCTCCCTGCTCCTGCTTTCTTTGATTATCAGGCAGGAGGAGGATATACTATTACCAGAGAGGAGGCAAATGAGTACGAGAGGAGAGCGGAGGCCGCTCGTTGCCACACTGCAGCTCAGGAGGCGATAGCCGCTGCATCACAGTACGACCCCAACAACTATTATTATGGATATCAGCCAGGCCAGCCATGGCCATAGACCAACTTAGGCCAAAAGCCTAAGCTTGGGGGAGTATGTATTTCTCACCGACATTACATTTATGTTCACACACACTCATTGCTAGATGTCGGTGCTCATACTTTTTCATTATATCATCCATGCTAGTTTATTTTCTTTTATGCTTTCTTCTTGTGTGTTTAATAAACCTTAAGAAAAACCAAAAAAATTAGTTGTAGCTTTTAATTAATTTACTTTCCATGCTTGTAGTAGTAATTAAAAAGAAAACCCAAAAATATTTCCCGTTCTTCTTTTGCTTGTTGGGAACTTTCCCGTGTAAATAGTTTTATTTCTTTTCTTTTCTTTGGGGGTCAGTAGGAGAAGACCATGATTAAATTGTTGAAGTGGCTCTTACATGCATTATTGTTTATCTGACAAAAGAGCCCATATTGCCTTGTCTTCTCCTGTTTATTGAATGCTCGCAGATTCCGGCTTAGTCCAATGCACTTGCACTCTTATTATTATTCACATCGTTCGGTCGTGCAAGTGAAAGGCAATTATGATGATATATGATGAACTGAGTGAGATGAGAAAAGCTGGTATGAACTCAATCTGTTTTGTTTTTGTAAATATGACGAGTTCATCGTTCTTGATTCAGCTTGTTATGAATAAACATGTTTGCAATGACAATTAGAGATCATAGTTGCTTGTGCCATGCTTGATTAGCTATGAGTTATAATGATTTACCTTGCGTGCCAACATGCTATTAAAATGGTTATGATGTGGTATGATAGGGTGGTATCCTCCTCTGAATGATTTAAGTGACTTGACTTGGCACATGTTCACGCATGTAGTTGAAACAAATCAACATAGCCTTCATGATATTTATGTTCATGGTGGATTATATCCTACTCATGCTTGCATCCAATGTTCATTAATTTAATGCATGTACATGGCTGTTGTCGCTCTCTAGTTGGCCGCTTCCCAGTCTTTTGCCTTCACATGTACTAAGCGGGAATACTGCTTGTGCATCCAAACTCCTTAAACCCCAAAGTTATTCCACATGAGTCCACTATACCTTCCTATATGCGGTATCTACCTACCGTTCCAAGTAAATTTGTATGTGCCAAACTCTAAACCTTCAAATAATCATCCTGTTTGTATGCTCGAATAGCTCATGTATCAACTAGGGTTGTCTGTATCTTCCATGTTAGGTGGGTTATTCTCAAGAGGAGTCGACTCCGCTCCTCACTCACGAGATAAAGGGATGGTCACCGGGATGCCCAGTCCCATGCTTTATGCAAACTAAATCAAAATAATTGCAAACAAAACTCCCCCTGGGACCTGATGTATGTTGGAGGCACTCGTTGTTTTGCGCAAGCCATGGATTGATGTTTGTTGGTGGAGGGGGAGTATAAATTTTACCATTCTGTTTGGGAACCGCCTATAATGTGTGTAGCATGGAAGATATCGCCATCTCTTGGTTGTTATGTTGACAATGAAAGTATACCGCTCAAAATATTATTCACCTCTATTTTAAAACTGAGCTCTGGCACCTCTACGAATCCCTGCTTCCCTCTGCGAAGGGCATATCTATTTACTTTTATGTTGAGTCATCACCCTCTTATTAAAAAGCACCAGTTGGAGAGCACCGCAATCATTTGCATTCATTACTGTTAATTTATATTGGGTGTGACTATGATTGGATATCTTTTACCATGAATTACAGTGTCTAGTCAGTCCTTGATCTTTAAAGGTGCTCTGCATTTATGTTTTGCAGTCTCAGAAAGGGCTAGCAAGATACCATCTTATTATATCATATTATGATTGTTTCGAGAAAGTGTTGTCATCCGAGATTTATTATTATGGCTCGCTAGTTGATTATGCTATTGATATGAGTAAACATGAGACCTGAGAATTATTGCAAATATGGTTAGTTATAATCTTTGCTGAAAACTTGAATGCTAGCTTGACATATTTATAAGAACAAGAGCAAACAGAGTTTGTAAAAGTTTTTCTTTATTTCTTTGAGTTTGTCAACTGAATTGGTTGAGGACAAGCAATGGTTTAAGCTTGGGGGAGTTGATACATCTCCAACATATCTACTTTTCCAAACACTTTTGCCCTTGTTTTGGACTCTAACTTGTATCATTTGAATGGAACTAACCCGGACTGACGCTGTTTTCAGCAGAATTGCCATGATGTTGTTTTATGTGCAGAAAACAAAAGTTCTCGGAATGACCTGAAACTCCACGGGATGTCGTACAATAAATAATAAAAAATCCTCGCCAAAGATGAAGACTAGGGGGCCCACACCCTTCTCACGAGGGTGGGGGGGCGCCCCCCTAGGGCGTGCCCCCTACCTCGTGGGCCCCCTAGAGACCCCCCGACTCCAACTCCAACTCTATATAACTGCTTTCGGGGAGAAAAAAATAGGAGAGAAGAAATCATCGCGTTTTACGATACGGAGCCGCCGCCAAGCCCTAAAACCTCTCGGGAGGGCTGATATGGAGTCCGTTCGGGGCTCCGCAGAGGGGGATTCGTCGTCGTCGTCATCATCAACCATCCTCCATCACAAATTTCATGATGCTCACCGCCGTGCGTGAGTAATTCCATCGTAGGCTTGCTGGACGGTGATGGGTTGGATGAGATTCACCATGTAATCGAGTTAGTTTTGTTAGGGTTTGATCCCTAGTATCCACTATGTTCTGAGATTGATGTTGCTATGACTTTGCTATGCTTAATGCTTGTCACTAGGGCCCGAGTGCCATGATTTCAGATCTGAACCTATTATGTTTTCATCAATATATGAGAGTTCTATATCCTATCTTGCAAGTCTATAGTCACCTATTATGTGTTATGATCCGTTAACCCCAAAGTGACAATAATCGGGATACTTACCGGTGATGACCGTAGTTTGAGGAGTTCATGTATTCACTATGTGCTAATGCTTTGTTTCGGTTCTCTATTAAAAGGAGGCCTTGATATCCCTTTTTCCACTAGGACCCCACTGCCACGGGAGGGTAGGACAAAAGATGTCATGCAAGTTCTTTTCCATAAGCACGTATGACTATATTCGGAATACATGCCTACATTACATTGACGAATTGGAGCTAGTTCTGTGTCACCCTATGTTATGACTGTTACATGATGAACCACATCCGGCATAATTATCCATCATTGATCCTATGCCTATGAGCTTTCCATATACTGGTTTACGCTTATTTACTTTCCCGTTGCTATTGTTACAATCACTACAAAATACCAAAAACATTACTTTGCTTTCATTACTCTTTTGTTACCGCTACCATCACTATCATATTACTTTGCTACTAAACACTTTGCTGCAGATACTAAGTTTCCAGGTGTGGTTGAATTGACAACTCAGCTGCTAATACTTGAGAATATTCTTTGCCTCCCCTTGTGTCGAATCAATAAATTTGGGTTGAATACTCTACCCTCGAAAGCTGTTGCGATCCCCTATACTTGTGGGTTATCATCAACCACTATTCTTGTTTCCAAAACGATGTCCATTAGGGATTGGACTTGTGTCTGGAGCACAGATATATCACTCTGTCTAGCAGGAAGATTTTTCTCAGTAGGCGATTTGGACGAGGTTACCTTGACAACCAACCCAGAATTACGCAGGAAGGTTCTTTTTGCACTGTTAGTGGAGAGATATTGACGCACTACATCAAGAGGTGGCATTGTGCCCGTGGTAGCCTCGTCACCTTCAGGTGGTTGTGGCTATTCAATCATTTTCCATAGCTTCCTAAAAGTTTGAACTTGTGGATTAGTGTACAATAGTTACTAATGAGACAAAAACAAACAAAGTAGGTTACACGTTTATACATAACTTATTTTGGTGAACTAGTGTAATACATTAGCATGTATTGTAGTGCCAACTACATAATAAAATCACTTTCGAAACATATGTCCATGTAGCATGCCTACTGTATTGTCTATTTCCTCACATTCGTTGACATCTAAGGATAAAGAGACATGGTTTAAAGTAGGATGAACATAGTATGACATCATTCATATCATGTGCAAACAGATATAAAACAAACATGCTATTTTATCATTGTGTGCGCACGTGGACATAACAACTAGAATACAGATCAAGACCAAAAGAATATCCTTCATCTATTTTAAACCATGTAAGGTGAAATGATATGTTAAGACAACTGTGTATAAAAGTGAACAGAGTAACTGACATTGGCTGCAAACCAAGTAGTTAAATGAATAGATCACAATATCAATTAGTTCAAAGGCAGGAGGAGTAAGGACTTACAACAGCGTCTTGAACTGGTGTGCTCATCCCCTTCATCTTGCTGGTGTGGCAATCCTTGAAGATTTGCACTGCATTCGGTTCAGGTTCTTTTTGGTCCGCATAGGCTTTCCTTTGTATTTGGAACAAGTCAATATAGATACGATAATATGACACATAAAAAAGAAGGAAGTAGCAGCTATTTACAAGAGCCTCACAGTGTGCAATATAGCTACGAGATCCTGTTGTCTGTTGGAATTTCACTTTAGAACGGTTGGTCTTGTTCTTCAAACAGTTAGCCTAGAAGAAGATACACTTGTAAGGCACATACATAAATACAAGTTCAATATGTGGTCTGATCAAATACATATAGCCTACCTAATACTTTGGATCAGACCAATGTTTAACGAGGGCTGTCTAGTCTTCATCTGTAATATATTCCACTAGAGATGTTTGGGCGATTTCATTGTTAGCCTTGCCTTCAAAGTGAGATTTTCTAAGGTGGTACCAATACTGTCACAGAGCAGACTGAAAAACATGAGTGCATGCTTCTTTAGTTGCATCATCTTTCGGATCCAACTTGAACCTAATCTGTTGAAAAAAGAATGTGAGTCTTATTAGGAGGAAGCTAGAAAGTATGGGATAGAGCAAGACAATATTACTAATTGCGATGAATAACATTACTTACGGATAAATGGTCAAGGAAGGTGTTAAACTGGGTATTGTCTTTCTCATTCCTGTACTGGATCCATGTTGGGAGGATACGTGCATGACATCTAACGACAACGGCTGCCTCTGATACTAACTTGGCTGACTCTGTAGCATCACGTGGCCTTTTTAAACCTGCCTCAAAATGGATCTCCATTCTTCCTCCTTTAGATTTTGTTACTCTGTCAAGCATTATCCCTGATGTCTGTTTCTGCTTGCGTCGTGGTGCTAGTTCAACAACGAATATGGAAAGTGTTAGTGTACATCAAACTGTGAGAGTTCATATAAAGGAGCATGCGACTGCAACTTGACTCGGTCAGGTACCGTCTTGGTGTTGATGCTCATGGGGTTCATCTGATCTTGCCAAGTCCTGTTGTGTCAGCAGTGCTTCGGAAGTAGTGTTAAGAGTGAAGGCAGCTTGGGAACAGGCCAGTTCTAGAGCAAATGAACGAGTAACTCGTTGAGATGCTGGTACAGTTGAAGCGGATGCTGCAGCTGGTGGAGCAGGTGATACTATGTTTGTAGATTTAGCCGGTTGACTTGGACCTTCTACTGCACTATAGGTACCAGCAGAACCTGGACGACAGATCCTTTTCCGTTTCTCCCGATGAGTAACACCACTCCCTACTATATTATTTTCCTTGCTCTTTTTTGCATGTGAAGCCATACCCACAACACAAAAGAATAAAATCGCTCTTCAGAACTCATTGATGCATGATATAGACAAGCAATACTTTGATGTAAGACAACCGTATGAGGATGGAATATGTAAGAAAAATAGGACGGCATGACATATTCACAACTATGATGTGTAAACTAAGCAGAAGGATTTTCAAGAAAATAGAAGTAATGCAAGCTAGACACCATACGAAAGATGCAACCAATATTACTCTGCCAAGTTAAAAATGTCTTGTCATAAGTGGCAATTCGAAAAATTAGAAGCAATACAACATAGAAATCAATGCAAGATGCAACCACTATCAAACTGCCATGTTAAAAGCGTCCAATCATGAGTGACTAATGCGGGATACACAACAACAGTACTTTGATGTAAGAACATGGTATGATAGATAGATGTAGTGTATTCTAGACACAGAACGCCATGTCATATGCACATGTATAACGTATAAACTCAGCAGGTGCAATTTAATCAAAATAGAAGAAATACAGGCTAGACAACATATGCAACATGAAACCAATTATCACACTGTAAACATAGAGCAAGCACCTGCGATGGTGGAGTACGGGAGATGAACTCATCATGTAGACTTGGGACTTCAACTTCATTAGTAATAGCAGTGGCAAATCTAGAGAGTCTTTGTTTGCGTCGGTGCGGAGGACCACCAACATCCCCTAACTTACTCGTTTCCTTCCTATTTTCTGATATTGCCTTATGAAGTCAAAACCACAAGAAGATGAATAAAATTAGCTCTGCATAACTGGTTGATGCATGATACAGAAGAACACTACTTTGATGTAAGGCAAGCGCATGATAGGAGGATGGAATATATACAAAAAGACAATGTTTCATATTCACACGTATGATAGGATGATGGAATATGTATGAAAAAACATTAAGCGGAAGGCATTTCAACAAAATTAGAAGAAATGAAAGCTAGGCACCATATGAACATGCAACCAATATCACTCTATCAGGTAAAAAGTGTCTCGTTGTAAGTGCCATTTCAAAAACTTAGAAGCAGTACAAGCTAGAAAACATGCAAGATGCAACCTACATCACAGTCCCAAGTTAAATGTGTCTTATGGGCAAGTGATCGTTGCAGGTATAAGTTGTAAGCTACGCAAATGCAATTCAACATAATCAGAAGCAATACAAACTAGACATCATACGGAAAACACAACCACATATAACAGTTCCAAGTTAGAGCAAGCACCTGTGATGGTGGAGTAGGGGAAATGTGCTCATCATGTACACGTATGTTCTAGAAACAGGAACACGTGTCATATTCACAGGCATTATGTGTAAAGTAAGCAGATGCAATTGAACAAAGTTAGATGCGATACAAGCTAGACATCATATGCACCATGCAACCACATATAATAGTGCCAATTTAGAGCAAGCACCTGTGATGGTGGAGTAGGGGAGATGTGCTCATCATGTACACGTATGTTCTAGAAACAGGAACACGTGTCATATTCACAGGCATTATGTGTAAAGTAAGTAGATGCAATTCAACAAAGTTAGAAGCAATACAAGCTAGATATCGTATGCAACATGCAACCACATATAATAGTGCCAAGTTAGAGCAAGCACCTTTGATGGTGGAGTAGGGGAGATGTGCTCATCATCTACATAGCTACGTTGACTGTCTAGCCATGCGTTGTCTTGCGAGTCTTGTTGGGAGGATGGTGGAGTAGAATCTGTAGAGAACCTTCATTTCTATTGCTCGGAAGGACCATCATCATCCAATGCCTTGCCAATTTCCTTCAGCTTTATTGATTATGCATTGTGAGGTCAAACTGACAAGAAAAAGGAATATAATTCACTCTTCAAAACTCATTCATGCATGATACTGATGAACACTACTCTGATGAAAGGCAAAGTCATGATACGAGGATGGAATATGTACGAAAAATGGACATCTTGACATATTCACAGCTATGATGTGGTAACTAAGCAGAAGGCACTTCAACAAATTAGAAGCACATCAAACTAGACACCATATGAAAGGTGCAATCAATATCACTCTGCCAAGTTAAAACTGTCTCGTCATAGGCAGCGTTCATCAAACTAGAAGCAATACATGCTAGAAATCATATTCAAGACGCAAACCAATATCACACTACCAGCTTAAAGGTGTTCCATCAAAAGTGACTGATGCAGGATACACAAGAAGTGTAAGAACATGGTGTGATAAACAGATATATTATGCACCAAAAACAAGAAAGCGTGTCATATTCACACGTATCATGTGTAAGCTAAGTAGATGCAGTTTACACTAATTAGGAGCAATACAAGCTAGACACCATATGCAACATGCAACCAGATATCACACTGCCAAGTTAGAGCAAGCACCTTGGATGGTGGAGTAGAGGAGCGGAGACTTGGACCTTGTAATGCACTATCGGTACAAGGAGAATCGGTACAGATGCTCCGTTTACGTTGCTGCAGAGGACCACCATCATCGCCTTCCTTACTCTTTTCCTTCCTCTTTATTGATTTTGCCTTGTCAAGTCAAACCCACAAGATAAAAGGAATAAAACTTGCTCTTCAGAACTCATTGATGCATGATACTAACGAACACTACTTTCATGTAAGGCAGCCGCTTGATAGGAGGATGGAATATGTATGAAAAAACAGGACGGCGTGACATATTGACATGTATGATGTATAAAGTGTAAACTAAGCACAAGGTGCTTGAACTTGTTAGAATTAATGCAAGCTAGAAACCATATGAAAGATGTAACCAATATCACTCTGCCAAAATAAAAGGGTGCACTAACAAATGTATTTGACCAAATTAGAAGCAATACCTGGCAACGGGCTAGAAATAATATGCAATATGCAATGAATAAAGGTGACTCATCGTAAGTGATTGATGCAGGATACATAAGAGAGGTAGTTTCATGTAAGAACTAGGTTAACACATAGATGTAGTGTGTACCAAAAATAGGAAGGCATGTCATATTCACATGTATAATGTGTAAACTAAGCAGATGCAATTTACCCTAATTAGAAGCATTATAAGCTAGATACTGTATGCAACATGCAACCACATATCACACTGCGAAGTTAGAGCAAGCACCTGTGATGGTGGTGTGGGGGAATTGCGGTCATCAACTAGAGAGCTACCTTGACTATCTTCGTTTAGCCTTGCCGTTTCTTGAGAATCATGTGGGGAGGATGACACTGCACTCTTTAAACGAGTATGGCGTCTCACAGTAACCCACTCGGGTGACTGTCTCATCATAAGTGATTGACGAGGGATACAAAAGAGCATTAGTTTGATGCACAAACATGGTTAATAGACATATGTAGTATGTATCAAAAACAGGAAGGCATGTCATTATCAAAGGTATAATGTGTAAAGTAAGCAGATGCAATTTAACCAAATTGGAAGCAATACAAGCTAGACACCATATGCAACATGCAACCACATTTGACAGCGTGAAGTTAAAGAAATCACCTGGGATGGTTGTGTGTGGCAATTGAGATCATCAACTGCAGAGCTACGTTTACTGTCTCCAACTGCTGACACTGCATCCTTTAGAGCGCTGAAAAGCTTAGTGCTGATCTTCGAATTACACTGGAGCAACTTCTGTCTTTTCTTTTCAGCATTCATCAACACTGTGTCAGAGTCTGAAATACCCATGCATAAAAAAACAATAGTGTGAGCGCACAATTAGTACAGTGTAAAGGTAGCAGATAGCAGGTCGGTGAGAAATAAATGATGAGAGACATATGATAGCTCTACAACATGCATGGCACACTAAATTACTACAGGATTCTATGAAAATAACATTCGACTGAAAACAAATAGGTCAGTTCATTTTTTCTGCACCGTCTGATGTACAAAGAATGGGCAGATCGCCTTCATCTACCTCCAGCTAGTCAGTGTTGACGATCTTCCTCGAAACGGCAGCGACCACCGGCCCAGTCCCCTGCCTGCGCCCTCCCCTCGACCTCACCGCACCGCCCCCGTCCATCCATTCAAGCCCCACCGACCTCCAGATCAGGCGCAAGCAGCTCCTGCACCCAGACCCTTATGATAGACACCGATGCGCCGCTTCCCTAGCGAACATGCGGACTAGGTGCTCCGCGCGCCTAAGCGGGTGCTGCTTCTTTTAATTGCGGTTCGACTGACCCTGAATTGAAATCCAGGCGGGCTACTGACCTCTAGCAAAGGTGAAATAGTAAAGGAAGGAAACCTTGTGCATTTAGTATCACGAAGAAGATGCAATTGCTCAACTAGTTTCTTTTGTGGGATGAATACGGTGTGAGCAGAGGCGTAAGGTGTTGGGGAACGTAGTAATTTCAAAAAAATTCCTACGCACACGCAAGATCATGGTGATGCATAGCAACGAGAGGGGAGAGTGTGATCTACATACCCTTGTAGATCAACAATGGAAGCGTTTGGTTGATGTAGTCGTATGTCTCCACGGCCCGACCGATCAAGCACCGAAACTACGACACCTCCGAGTTCTAGCACACGTTCAGCTCGATGACGATCCCCGGGCTCCGATCCAGCAAAGCGTCGGGGAGGAGTTCCGTCAGCACGACGGCGTGGTGACGATCTTGATGTTCTACCGTCGCAGGGCTTCGCCTAAGCACCGCTACAATATGACCGAGGTGGAATATGGTGGAGGGGGGCACCGCACACGGTTAAGGAACGATCACAAAGATCAACTTGTGTGTCTAGGGGTGCCCCCCTGCCGCCGTATATAAAGGAGCAAGGGGAGGAGGTCGGCCGGCACCTATAGGCGCGCCAGGAGGAGTCCTCCTCCTAGTAGGAGTAGGACTCCTACTAGGAGGGGGAAAGAAGTGGGGAGGGAGAGGGAAAGGGGGGCGCCGCCCCCCTCTCCTAGTCCAATTCGTACCAGGGGGGAGGAGGCACGCGGCCCACCTCTGGCAGCCCCTCTCTCTCTCCACTAAGGCCCATATGGCCCATTACTTCTCCCGGGGGGTTCCGGTAACCCTCCGGCTCTCCGGTTTTCTCTGAAATCACCCGGAACACTTCCGGTGTCCAAATATAGCCGTCCAATATATCAATCTTTATGTCTCGACCATTTCGAGACTCCTCGTCATGTCCGTGATCACATCCGGGACTCCGAACTAACTTCGGTACATCGAAACTCATAAACTCATAATATAACTGTCATCGAAACCTTAAGCGTGCGGACCCTACGGGTTCGAGAACAATGTAGAGATGACCGAGACACGTCTCCGGTCAATAACCAATAGCGGAACCTGGATGCTCATATCGGCTCCTACATATTCTACGAAGATCTTTATCGGTCAGACCGCATAACAACATACGTTGTTCCCTTTGTCATCGGTATGTTACTTGCCCGAGATTCGATCGTCGGTATCTCAATACCTAGTTCAATCTTGTTACCGGCAAGTCTGTTTACTCGTTTCATAATACATCATCTCGCAACTAACTCATTAGTTGCAATGCTTGCAAGGCTTATGTGATGTGCATTACCGAGAGGCCCAAAGATACCTCTCCGACAATCGGAGTGACAAATCCTAATCTCGAAATACGCCAACCCAACATGTACCTTTGGAGACACCTGTAGAGCACCTTTATAATCACCCATTTACGTTGTGACGTTTGGTAGCACACAAAGTGTTCCTCCGGCAAACGGGAGTTGCATAATCTCATAGTCATAGGAACATGTATAAGTCATGAAGAAAGCAATAGCAACATACTAAACGATCGGGTGCTAAGCTAATGGAATGGGTCATGTCAATCAGATCATTCACCTAATGATGTGATCTCGTTAATCAAATAACAACTCCTTGTTCATGGTTAGGAAACATAACCATCTTTGATTAACGAGCTAGTCAAGTAGAGGCATACTAGTGACACTCTGTTTGTCTATGTATTCACACATGTATTATGTTTCCGGTTAATACAATTCTAGCATGAATAATAAACATTTATCATGATATAAGGAAATAAATAATAACTTTATTATTGCCTCTAGGGCATATTTCCTTCAGTCTCCCACTTGCACTAGAGTCAATAATCTAGATTACACAGTAATGATTCTAACACCCATGGAGCCTTGGTGCTGATCATGTTTTGCTCGTGGAAGAGGCTTAGTCAACGGGTCTGCAACATTCAGATCCGTATGTATCTTGCAAATCTCTATGTCTCCCACCTGGACTAGATCCCGGATGGAATTGAAGCGTCTTTTGATGTGCTTGGTTCTCTTGTGAAATCTGGATTCCTTTGCCAAGGCAATTGCACCAGTATTGTCACAAAAGATTTTCATTGGACCCGATGCACTAGGTATGACACCTAGATCGGATATGAACTCCTTCATCCAGACTCCTTCATTTGCTGCTTCCGAAGCAGCTATGTACTCCGCTTCACATGTAGATCCCGCTACAACGCTTTGTTTAGAACTGCACCAACTGACAGCTCCACCGTTTAATGTAAACACGTATCCGGTTTGCGATTTAGAATCGTCCGGATCAGTGTCAAAGCTTGCATCAACGTAACCTTTTACGATGAGCTCTTTGTCACCTCCATATATGAGAAACATATCCTTAGTCCTTTTCAGGTATTTCAGGATGTTCTTGACCGCTGTCCAGTGATCCACTCCTGGATTACTTTGGTACCTCCCTGCTAGACTTATAGCAAGGCACACATCAGGTCTGGTACACAGCATTGCATACATGATAGAGCCTATGGCTGAAGCATAGGGAACATCTTTCATATTCTCTCTATCTTCTGCAGTGGTCGGGCATTGAGTCTTACTCAACTTCACACCTTGTAACACAGGCAAGAACCCTTTCTTTGCTTGATCCATTTTGAACTTCTTCAAAACTTTGTCAAGGTATGTGCTTTGTGAAAGTCCAATTAAGCGTCTTGATCTATCTCTATAGATCTTAATGCCTAATATGTAAGCAGCTTCACCGAGGTCTTTCATTGAAAAACTCTTATTCAAGTATCCCTTTATGCTATCCAGAAATTCTATATCATTTCCAATTAGTAATATGTCATCCACATATAATATCAGAAATGCTATAGAGCTCCCACTCACTTTCTTGTAAATACAGGCTTCTCCAAAAGTCTGTATAAAACCAAATGCTTTGATCACACTATCAAAGCGTTTATTCCAACTCCGAGAGGCTTGCACCAGTCCATAAATGGATCGCTGGAGCTTGCACACTTTGTTAGCTCCCTTTGGATCGACAAAACCTTCTGGTTGCATCATATACAACTCTTCTTCCAGAAATCCATTCAGGAATGCAGTTTTGACATCCATCTGCCAAATTTCATAATCATAAAATGCGGCAATTGCTAACATGATTCGGATGGACTTAAGCATCGCTATGGGTGAGAAGGTCTCATCATAGTCAATCCCTTGAACTTGCTGAAAACCTTTTGCGACAAGTCGAGCTTTGTAGATAGTAATATTACCGTCAGCGTCAGTCTTCTTCTTGAAGATCCATTTATTCTCAATTGCTTGCCGATCATCGGGCAAGTCAACCAAAGTCCATACTTTGTTCTCATACATGGATCCCATCTCAGATTTCATGGCTTCAAGCCATTTTGCGGAATCTGGGCTCACCATCGCTTCTTCATAGTTCGTAGGTTCATCATGATCTAGTAGCATGACTTCCAGAACAGGATTACCGTACCACTCTGGCGCGGATCTCACTCTAGTTGATCTACGAGGTTCAGTAGTATCTTGTTCTGAAGTTTCAAGATCATCATCATTAGCTTCCTCACTAACTGGCGTAGGTGTCACAGAAACAATTTTCTGTGATGCACTACTTTCCAATAAGGGAGAAGGTACAGTTACCTCGTCAAGTTCTACTTTCCTCCCACTCACTTCTTTCGAGATAAACTCCTTCTCTAGAAAGTTTCCGAACTTAGCAACAAAAGTCTTGCCTTCGGATCTGTGATAGAAGGTGTATCCAATAGTTTCCTTTGGATATCGTATGAAGGCACATTTCTCCGATTTGGGTTCGAGCTTATCAGGTTGAAGCTTTTTCACATAAGCATCACAGCCCCAAACTTTCAGAAACGACAACTTTGGTTTCTTGCCAAACCATAGTTCATAAGGCGTCGTCTCAACGGATTTTGATGGTGCCCTATTTAACGTGAATGCGGCCGTCTCTAGAGCGTATCCCCAAAACGATAGCGGTAAATCAGTAAGAGACATCATAGATCGCACCATATCTAGTAAAGTACAATTACGACGTTCGGACACACCATTACGCTGTGGTGTTCCGGGTGGCGTGAGTTGCAAAACTATTCCACAATTTTTCAAATGTACACCAAACTCGTAACTCAAATATTCTCCTCCACGATCAGATCGTAGGAATTTTATTTTCTTGTTACGATGATTTTCTACTTCACTCTGAAATTCTTTGAACTTTTCAAATGTTTCAAACTTGTGTTTCATTAAGTAGATATACCCATATCTGCTTAAGTCATCTGTGAAGGTGAGAAAATAACGATATCCGCCATGAGCCTCAATATTCATCGGACCACATACATCTGTATGTATAATTTCCAACAAACCTGTTGCTCTCTCCATAGTACCGGAGAACGGTGTTTTAGTCATCTTGCCCATGAGGCACGGTTCGCAAGTACCAAGTGATTCATAATCAAGTGGTTCCAAAAGTCCATCAGTATGGAGTTTCTTCATGCGCTTTACACCGATATGAGCTAAACGGCAGTGCCACAAATAAGTTGCACTATCATTATTAACTCTGCATCTTTTGGCTTCAACACTATGAATATGTGTGTCACTACTATCGAGATTCATAAAAAATAGACCACTCTTTAAGGGTGCATGACCATAAAAGATATTACTCATATAAATAGAACAACCATTATTCTCAGATTTAAATGAATAACCGTCTCGCATCAAACAAGATCCAGATATAATGTTCATGCTTAACGCTGGCACCAAATAACAATTATTTAGGTCTAATATTAATCCCGAAGGTAGATGTAGAGGTAGCGTGCCGACTACGATCACATCGACTTTGGAACCGTTTCCCACGCGCATCGTCACCTCGTCCTTAGCCAATCTTCGCTTAATCCGTAGTCCCTGTTTAGAGTTGCAAATATTAGCAACAGAACCAGTATCAAATACCCAGGTGCTACTATGAGCATTAGTAAGGTACACATCAATAATATGTATATCACATATACCTTTGTTCACCTTGCCATCCTTCTTATCCGCCAAATACTTGGGGCAGTTCCGCTTCCAGTGACCAGTCTGCTTGCAGTAGAAGCACTCAGTTTCAGGCTTAGGTCCAGGTTTTGGTTTCTTCTCTTGAGTAGCAACTTGCTTGCCGTTCTTTTTGAAGTTCCCCTTCTTCTTCCCTTTGCCCTTTTTCTTGAAACTAGTGGTCTTGTTGACCATCAACACTTGATGCTCCTTCTTGATTTCTACCTCCGCAGCTTTCAGCATTGCGAAGAGTTCGGGAATAGTCTTATTCATCCCTTGCATATTATAGTTCATCATGAAGCTCTTGTAGCTTGGTGACAGTGATTGGAGAATTCTGTCGATGACGCAATCATCTAGAAGATTAACTCCCAATTGAATCAAGTGATTATTATACCCAGACATTTTGAGTATATGCTCACTGACAGAACTATTCTCCTCCATCTTGCAGCTATAGAACTTATTGGAGACTTCATATCTCTCAATCCGGGCATTTGCTTGAAATATTAACTTCAATTCCTGGAACATCTCATATGCTCCATGACGTTCAAAACGTCGTTGAAGTCCCGATTCTAAGCCGTAAAGCATGGCACACTGAACTATCGAGTAGTCATCAGTTTTGCTCTGCCAGACGTTCATAACATCTGGTGTTGCTCCAGCAGCAGGCCTGGCGCCCAGCGGTGCTTCCAAGACATAATTCTTCTGTGCAGCAATGAGGATAATCCTCAAGTTACGGACCCAGTCCGTGTAATTGCTACCATCATCTTTCAACTTTGCTTTCTCAAGGAACGCATTAAAATTCAACGGAACAACAGCACGAGCCATCTATCTACAATCAAGCATAAACAAGCAAGATACTATCAGGTACTAAGTTTCATGATAAATTTAGGTTCAATTAATTTACTTAAAGAACTCCCACTTAGATAGACATCCCTCTAATCCTCTAAGTGATTACGTGACCCAAATCAACTAAACCATGTCCGATCATCACGTGAGATGGAGTAGTTTCATTGGTGAACATCACTATGTTGATCATATCTACTATATGATTCACGCTTGACCTTTCGGTCTCCGTGTTCCGAGGCCATATCTGTATATGCTTGGCTCGTCAAGTATAACCTGAGTATTCCGCATGTGCAACTGTTTTGCACCCGTTGTATTTGAACGTAGAGCCTATCACACCCGATCATCACGTGGTGTCTCAGCACGAAGAACTTTCGCAACGGTGCATACTCGGGGAGAACACTTCTTGATAATTAGTGAGAGATCATCTTATAATGCTACCATCAATCAAAGCAACATAAGATGCATAAAAGATAAACATCACATGCAATCAATATAAGTGATATGATATGGCCATCATCATCTTGTGCTTGTGATCTCCATCGAAGCACCATCATGATCACCATCGTCACCGACGCGACACCTTGATCTCCATCGTAGCGTCATTGTCGTCACGCCAATCTTATGCTTCCACGACTATCGCTACCGTTTAATGATAAAGTAAAGCATTACAGCGCGATTGCATTGCATACAATAAAGCGACAACCATATGGCTCCTGCCAGTTGCTGATAACTCGGTTACAAAACATGATCATCTCATACAATAAAATTTAGCATCATGTCTTGACCATATCACATCACAACATGCCCTGCAAAAACAAGTTAGACGTCCTCTACTTTGTTGTTGCAAGTTTTACGTGGCTGCTACGGGCTTAAGCAAGAACCAATCTTACCTACGCATCAAAACCACAACGATAGTTTGTCAAGTTGGTGTTGTTTTAACCTTCGCAAGACCGGGCGTAGCCACACTCGGTTCAACTAAAGTTGGAGAAACTGTCACCCGCAAGCCACCTATGTGCAAAGCACGTCGGGAGAACCGGTCTCGCGTAAGCGTACGCGTAATGTCGGTCCGGGCCGCTTCGTCCAACAATACCGTCGAACCAAAGTATGACATGCTGGTAAGCAGTATAACTTATATCGCCCACAACTCACTTGTGTTCTACTCGTGCATATAACATCAACATATAAAACCTAGGCTCGGATGCCACTGTTGGGGAACGTAGTAATTTCAAAATATTTCCTACGCACACGCAAGATCATGGTGATGCATAGCAACGAGAGGGGAGAGTGTGATCTACGTACCCTTGTAGATCAACAACGGAAGCGTTTGGTTGATGTAGTCGTACATCTCCACGGCCCGACCGGTCAAGCACTGAAACTACGGCACCTCCGAGTTCTAGCACATGTTCAGCTCGATGACAATCCCCGGGCTCCGATCCAGCAAAGCGTCGGGGAGGAGTTCCATCAGCACGACGGCATGGTGACGATCTTGATGTTCTACCGTCGCAGGGCTTCGCCTAAGCACCGCTACAATATGACCGAGGTGGAATATGGTGGAGGGGGGCACCGCACACGGTTAAGGAACGATCACGAAGATCAACTTGTGTGTCTAGGGGTGCCCCCCTGCCCCTGTATATAAAGGAGCAAGGGGAGGAGGCCGGCCGGCCCCTATAGGGGCGCCAGGAGGAGTCCTCCTCCTAGTAGGAGTAGGACTCCTACTAGGAGGGGGAAAGAATTAGGGAGGGAGAGGGAAAGGGGGGCGCCAACCCCCCTCTCCTAGTCCAATTCGGACCAGGGGGGAGGAGGCGCGCGGCTCACCTCTGGCAGCCCCTCTCTCTCTCCACTGAGGCCCATATGGCCCATTACTTCTCCCGGGGGGGGGGGGGGGGTTCCGGTAACCCTCCGGCTCTCCAGTTTTCTCCGAAATCACCCGGAACACTTCCGGTGTCCGAATATAGACTTCCAATATATCAATCTTTATGTCTCGACCATTTCGAGACTCCTCGTCATGTCCGTGATCACATCTGGGACTCCGAACTAACTTCAATACATCAAAACTCATAAACTCATAATATAACTGTCATCGAAACCTTAAGCGTGCGGACCCTACGGGTTCGAGAACAATGTAGACATGACCGAGACACGTCTCCGGTCAATAACCAATAGCGGAACCTGGATGCTCATATTGGCTCCTACATATTCTTCGAAGATCTTTATCGGTCAGACCGCATAACAACATACGTTGTTCCCTTTGTCATCGGTATGTTACTTGCCCGAGATTCGATCGTCGGTATCTCAATACCTAGTTCAATCTTGTTACTGGCAAGTCTGTTTACTTGTTTCATAATACATCATCTCACAACTAACTCATTAGTTGCAATGCTTGCAAGGCTTATGTGATGTGCATTACCGAGAGGGCCCAGAGATACCTCTCCGACAATCGGAGTGACAAATCCTAATCTCGAAATACGCCAACCCAACATGTACCTTTGGAGACACCTGTAGAGCACCTTTATAATCACCCATTTATGTTGTGACGTTTGGTAGCACACAAAGTGTTCCTCTGGCAAACGGGAGTTGCATAATCTCATAGTCATAGGAACATGTATAAGTCATGAAGAAAGCAATAGCAACATACTAAACGATCAGGTGATAAGCTAATGGAATGGGTCATGTTAATCAGATCATTCACCTAATGATGTGATCTCGTTAATCAAATAACAACTCCTTGTTCATGGTTAGGAAACATAACCATCTTTGATTAACGAGCTAGTCAAGTAGAGGCATACTAGTGACACTTTGTTTGTCTATGTATTCACACATGTATTATGTTTCCAGTTAATACCATTCTAGCATGAATAATAAACATTTATCATGATATAAGGAAATAAATAATAACTTTATTATTGCCTCTAGGGCATATTTCCTTCATAAGGTTTGCATGAATAAGGGAAGAGGAGTACCCCTTTCTGCTGGCAGTGATGTGTCCTCCTTCTGTTTTTCCAACGATCTTCTTGTGGTTCGCTTGAAACGAGAAGTTGTGGAGGATGGTGCAGCCTTAGACGAACCCATGACCAAGTTGTTGAGTGTGGTGCGGTGGCCGTCTGTTGGCGGGGAAGCAGATCCGAGGCGGCGAATGATGGCATAGTGGGAACAACTCTGGTATGGTGGGCGGTTGCGACAGTGGAGAGGCAGCAGTGAGGCGCAGGACGGCGTGGTCGGAGTAGTTCTCGTACGGCGCACGTCAGCGTCGGCGTCGTGGAGGCAGCTCTACCTCCGCTTCAGCTGCTAAGTCCTTGAGGGTGCTGCGGTTGCGGTTGCGTCGGACGACGACGTCAGGGTACCGGCTCCGGCATGATGGAGGAGGGCGGCGGTGGATTGGGCGCTATGGGGTGGAGGGTGGAGGAGGCTGGGGTTTCGTGGCTGGTGGAGAGGGCGTTTTGGCGCCCATGGAGTATGAATGGGGAAACGGAGGGAGGCGGGGAACTTAAGGGGGAACAATGTTTCGCTTTGGGACGCTCTTGTTTGATATTTGGGAAAAGTTACATACTTTGCTCCCATCTAAAATTTTGGACATATTGCGGGTTGGGGGTAGGACAGTAATCTCAGGTGTCCCAAATGTGGGCGGGATAGATTTCAGCCGAGCGCATGGGTGTTTAGGCGCCCATGGCGTATGAATGCCTCTCGAAGGCGGTTGAGACCGGCGTCTTGGTGAAGTGACAAACCAACCCCGGTTTAGACCTTTGGACATCGGGTCGATAGGCTACACGGGCCAGAGTCAGGACAGTAATTTCCTACCACCAAACATTAGTCTCACATGGTTTCAGGTGACCAGAGGCCTATTTGGCACTTCGTTCAATATTTGGGAGCAGAAGCATTAACGTTTTTGGTTCTCTTGAATTGAACATTCAGGATTTGTCAAACTTCACAAATCTTTACTCTTGAAAATCCAAAAGCTATGATTATTTTGGAATGGAGGTGGTACATTTGAATATACATTTTACAAGAGTATATATTAAAAAATATGCAACTTACCTCAGTTCATGCATGGTTCCAGATATAATCTCCTTGGTTGCAAAAAAAGTTAGACATGCGTATGAATATATATATATATATATATATATAGCATGTTCAAACACACAACAAAGATTGATGCCCCCTTTTACATCTGATTTACAAATGCCATTATCTCGGGTTCAAATAGATGAATGCTCTTCCTATGAATTCGAATCTTCGAAACCCTCTTTATGTTGAATTCGACATGTATTCTATTTCATAGCTAGAAATTTGGAATGTATCCATGCAAGTGACAAATGTATAAAGTGCTTCGCACTAACAACATGGAGTGCACTAATTAATGTTTATATATGAATTGCAAAAGCATCCATTGCCTGTATTTCAAACCGCTCTCACTCTATGGATAGATAATATGAAATAAACACATGCACATGCTAGAATTCAATAGAGTATGGGTGTCTGATAGACCGATTTTCGTCCATACGCAATTTGCAAAATTCATGATCTCATCCAAAAATAATAATGCCATTTATATTTTAATTTAATGCATAGAACCGCCTTTTACACATAGATGCACTATGCCTCGGCCCGTTCTCACAAACGCACTATATATCTCTCTATCTACCGCATAAGTGCACACACTTTATATGCATCGACATTTCTCTTTCACACATGCTCACAATCTCTCTCGGGGTGTTGAGGAGTCTCACGCACATGCTCTCTCTTTATCTCTCTCTCTCTCTCTCTTTCTCTCTCTCTCTCTCTCTCTCTCTCTCTCTCTCTTTCTGACTACTATGTACCACTCTTTTCACTAATCTCAGCTGGAAAACACTATTTCTCTCACATGCATATATACACACGCACGGTCTCTACTAGCCCTTTATACGCACACACACACACACACACACACACACACACACACATATATATATATATATATATAGTGGCACTATTCTGATCCTGGGATCAGAATAGTTATTTGGATCACGACCAGCTCTATATAGAGAGCGATCGGATATTCCCGAACTTGCAAAACCAACAACTAAAAAAACACTCACACACTAGGCCACGAACTGCCCACTCTCCCACCCGACCCCCCTTCCCCTCGATGCCCTACCGCCGCGGCGACCTCCCAGACCCCGCTGTCGCGCGACCTTTTGGCGCCGCCTCCCCCTCCTCCTGGAACCAGCGCCATCGACCTGCCTCTTTCTGGCGCACCGACGACCTCGCCCCGCCCCAACCGACGCCGCATCCTTTCGGCGCGCCGCCGACCTCGCCCCAGCTCGACCGACATCCGATCCCCCGACCTCCCATCATCCTTCGCCGGCGACTGCCAGACCACTGCTGTCGCACGCCTAAGCTCCCCTTCTTCCTTCTCCTTACCGTCTCATCGGTGCAGCAGCGCCCAAAATCCTACGCGCATCCCGGCGCCGCCACCAGGGCCTGGAACCCCAGATGCCGTCGCCGGTCCAAGATCCCGGCGCGCCGCCACAGGGCCATGGATTCATGTGCGCTACCGCACGGCCCTGGATCCCACACGCCGCCGCTGCGCGAAAGGATCCCCACACGCCGCCGCCTACCCAAAGCGCCTCCACTGGCCGACAGCTTGGTGCTCCACCAGTCCCAATGCTGCATCCAAGGTGGGCTGCTGGATCTCGTCCCCTCCTCTGCGTGGAGCCCTGCTGGAGGCCCTCCTCCTCGACAGGATGCCGTCCACCTAGGGCCAGTGGGAGAAAGCCGCCGTGGCTCACCGATGCTCCGGTGAGGTACTCCAAATTATCTCTACTGCTTTGGTGAGGCCACCCTCCTCTCCCTACAGTAGCCTCAAACTTTCCCTCATCACAGAAGAAGTTGAGTAATGTGGCACTGTTGTTGATTGTCTAGGTTGTAGTCCAGAAAAGTTTTGGACAGAAGTTCAAGTGATTCTACTCGTGCAATTTAGAGATATTGATGTTGATGATTATGTAGAAAAATTTAACAGAAGTTCAAAGTTTGAATGAAAAGGAAAAAATAGCTCCATTTTAAGAAGAAAGCTGAAAAAACCATTGTCATAGGGCCAACCATGAAGGTCTGATGTTGAGAAGGTCAGGTGCATGATGCATCTCCGGCCATCCTAGCCTCGTCTTCTTCCTTCTCTCCCTGCCCCCGATGGAAACAGAGGAGGGAGCAGGCGAGGGCGCTGCCGATGACGGCCGGCCTGCTCCGGCTGGCTTCGGCCAGGCGGAGGCCACCTGAGGACGCGGGCAGTGTGCCGCTCCTGCCTGGAGCAGCAGCATCGCTGGAGAGGGGACGGGGCGTCGGCGGCTCGCGGAGTAGAGGGCTTGGGCGGCTCGGCCGATCCTTGGGGTCACGGCCACACTGACTCCAACGAAGAACGAAGAGGCTGGGGAGGGTCATCGGAGCACGGGGAAGATGTGGGCCAGGTGAAGGAGTGGAGGGGTGGCTCGGGTCGGCCAAATTTGAGCGGAGCACTACGGCGAGGCTTCGGCCATGGGAGGGCAACGAGAGCTCCTCGAGCTCGGGGAAATGGCTAGGCAGGACTAGAGGAGGTGCAGGAGGCCAGTGGTGAAGCAACACGGGGTCGAGCTGGCCTTATATAGGCGGGAGAGAGGGGTGACGCATTGTCGTCTCCGCGGACGCGTGGCCGGCTCCGCGGACGTGTGCCCACGCGCATGGGCTCGGAGGCAGGCGACGAGGCAAGCACAGTGGAGGCTCTACGGGGTAGAGGAGGCCAATGGAGCGCAGCGAGGATGACGACATCGACGAACAGAGCCAAACCACCACTATGCTCTCATGGGCATTCGATGGCGAGAGTCAGTGAGCATCGATGAGGGGTCTTACTGAGAGGGGGAGAGGTCTAGGAGGATGGCGACGACACGGTAAATCTGTTAGACATGCTCGTTCTTGTTGAGACGCCGAGCAGAGGATGGGCCCGAGCAAGAAGTCATTCTGGACGTGGCCATTGCACACCAAAGTGGTGGTCACTGCGCAGACTGGCTAGGAGAAGATGCCAAGGGTTGGCAAACGTTATCTAGGGCGTAGTCCATCCTGGGGAGGTTGCAACCGTGGTGGTAGATCGATTAAAACTGCTCTAGTTAAAAGGTAATCACCCTCTAAAGTTTACTACAATAAATTTGGGTGAGAACTGCTGAGCAACAGGGATTTTACTAGCACCAAATAGTTTGTCTGGGGTGATTATCTATGGAAGCACTATGATCCTGGAGGTTTTGGGGCATAATGGAGCACAAACTAATATAGTTGCTTTGTAACTCACATTATGGGCCCAGAATCAAGATCATGATGGTTCACTCACATAGAGTAACCACTTGAGGTAAATTTTGGCAAGGCTTGGTGATTTGGCTAGATAAAGGTGTTATAAAAATTTCATACCAATTGGTTTTATGAAAATGGTACTTGCTTCATAGCTATTCCCTCTGTCCAGAAACTTGCAAAAATTCTAGAGAAATATTGGCTAGGTGAATTGATCCCAAATTTGGTGGAGAGAAGTTATTTGTGTAGTAGAATGATCTGGTAAATTTTCAGGAAAAATGAAGCAATATAAAATATACTTGCTTGACAACCTAAAAATATTGACAGAATCAAAGATTTGATGTGGTGCTCACATAGATCAAGGGATGGAGCTGCAATTTGGATGAGTGAGATAATATGAGCACATGAAGGAGTGTGCACAATTTCAACTCATTTTGATAACCCTAGATAGCACTTCCTTCACAAAGGTTTCCCTCAAATAGGAACTGTGAAAAATCACTGAGGAAGTTTGGCTAGGAAAATAAAGCTGAATTTTGGCATTGGACAATTATTTGGATGATATATCATTCCCAAAAAGTTTGGGGGCAAATGGGCAAAGATAAATAGCACTTGCTTCACAATGTGCCATTTAGGAGAGAATAGGAAGTGAATTTATTGAGCATGATGAGAAATATGGCCAATGAAATATTTTGCCATGTTTGATGAAGATATGACCCAAAAAATTTATAAGATTTATTTGGGTATTTTTGGATGGATAGAAATATAGGTTGCTTCACAACCTAGGGCAGATAGGATTATTCCTTTAATAGAAAAAGGAATATTTCCTACAAAAAGGAATTAGGGTTTGGTCAAGCAGTGGAGTGACATGATTTTGGCAAGGTTTTGAGAATGATGAGCCACTACGGAGGGGAAATGAGGATGATTTCCCCAGTGACAAGGCCACAGAACCACTCCAAAAAGAAAAACAGAGCAAAAACCAATAAATCAAAAAGAAAAAGAGAAGGGCCAAAATCCAGGCTGTTACACCAGCTAAATCTTACCAATACCACTTGGAACGGCTATGATTTGTATGGTTGATGTATTAAGCATGTTCGTGCCTTGTTTATTTCAGTATTGCATACTATGTCATGTTCAAATATAACCGTGTGCAGCTCAATTTCACCAATACCAGCAACAAACTTACAATACATGACTCGGGATATCACTAGAGATGTTGCCCATTTGCTATTTTTAGTGGATGCTAACCCTGTTGTACTTAACATGCATGTCCATGTACTTACGCAGGGACATAACGACCAATGTTATTGTTTGCCGTCGAGGTTAGCTGCATCCCATGTCTTAGAGTATTTCACATCTTTTGTGCAATTACAGTTTAACTTCTACCATTTACTGGTTGCTGGTAGCTACACATGTCAGTGCCACTGATCCATGCTTCGACCCAGAGGAATAGCTCGCCTTCGCCATCGCTTACTTTGGGCAGGCTCTGGCCAAGATGAAGTGCCCCAGCAACTACCTCTCAGGACTTACCAAGTATGTACTCACCAATTCAATCTTACCAATACCAGTTGCAATTAATGGCTATGTTCTGTATGGTCGATGTATTAAGCATGTTCTAGTAAACATGCCTAACACGTTTTTGCTACTTTCCCTACCTTTTTATAGACATCTGGGCATTTTATGCTCTGGCATCACCTACCTTGTGATGTTTAACTATGCCAATTGCATTTTTATCAGTATCGGTTTCAATGTCTATTAAGCCTGTTGCAATTAACAGTTGAGTCCATTTTTAAACAGTTGTATTTCAATGGCTACAAACTTACAAAACATGACTTAGGATGTTGTTAAGCCTGTTGCAATTAACATATGTATCCATTTTTTAATCTGTCCATTTGCTACCATGCTACTCTCCGCAATGAAGATATACTAGAGATGCTGCCCATTTGCTATTTTTGGTGGATGCTAACCCTGTTGTACTTAACATGCTTGTCCATGTACTTACGCAGGGTCATAATGACCGATGCTATTGTTTGCTGTCGAGGTAAGCTGCATCCCATGTCTTATAGTATTTCACATCATTTGTGCAATTGGAGTTTAACTTCTACCATTTACTGGTTCTCTGTAGGTACACATGTCAGTGGCACTGATCCACGCTTCGACCCGGAGGAATAGCTCGCCTCCGTCGCCGCTGACTTTGGACGGGCTCTGGCCAAGATGAAGTGCCCCAGCAACCACCTCTCAAGACTTACCAAGTATGTACTCACCAGTTCAATCTTACCAATACCAGTTGCAATTAATGGCTATGTTTTGTACGATCGATGTATTAAGCATGTTGTAGTAAACACGCCTAACACGTTTTAGCTATTTTCCCTACCTTTTTATAGACAGCTGGGCCATTATCTGCTCTGGCAACACCTGCCCTGTGATGTTTAACTCTGCCAATTGCATTTTTATCAGTACCGGTTTCAATGGCCATTAAGCCTGTTGCAATTAACAGTTGTATCCATTTTTAAAGAGTTGTATTTCAATGGCTACAAACGTACAAAACATGAATTTGGATGTTGTTAAGCCTATTGCAATTAACGGTTGTATCCATTTTTTAATCCATCCCTTTGCTACCGTGCTACTCTTTCGCAATGAAGATATCACTACATATGCTATCGTTTTATTACCATTTGCTATTTTTGGTGGATGTTAACCCTGTTGTAGTTAACATTGGCTTTCCATGTACTTATACAGGGCTACAATGGGAGATGCTGTTGTTTGTCGTCGAGGTTAGTTGCATCCCATGTCTTGTACACCATCTATTCCTAAATATAAGTATTTTTAGAGATTCCAATATAGACTACATAAGGAGCAAAATGACTGAATTTAGATTCTAATCTAAACTATATCTATAATTCTATATACATCCGTATGTAGTTCATATTGAAATATCAAAAAAAACTTGTACTTACGAACATAGGTAGTTGTATTTTACATCATTTGTGCAATCTCAGTTTAGCTTCTAACATTTACTGGTTACTTGTAGGTACATATATGAGCGGTACTGATCCACGCTTCGATCCCTTTTGCGTATGGGGCAATTAGATATTCATGAACTAGCGTCAGGTGAGGAAGCTAAGAAAGATTGTTAGGTGAAAGAAACAGGTGATTGGAATTAAGCTCTTTATTTACACTTTGTCCAAGACAGTAGTGAACTTTAGGATGGTAAGTAATGTGTTTCCTTTTCCCCCTGCCCACAACAAGTTACTCTATTAGACCTCAGTATCTGATATTTTTCTCTTTTCAGGGGTTTTCGAAGCTATTTACTGATGATTACCTTGCAAACTACATGACCGGAGTGGAGGCAACTAAGGTTAAAGTATATAATTCATGCTACCATGATAATGCTCTAGAAGTCTTCCAGAAGGCGGTGAAGGATGGGCAGGCAATCATCACAAGGGGTTGGAAAAAAGTGGTTCGTGCCTATGGCATGCAGGAAGGCACATTATGGGCATTCCGCTTCTTCAACACCGTCGGCAGTCAAAATGATTTACAGTTGTCGCTTCATCTTTACCACCTTTAAATATTGTGGTTCATCATAGTTAATTGCTGCCTAATCTTGTAATTACTGAACATATTGTACTGGCAATTTTATTTATGGATTCTTTGTTGAACCATTGTGCTGAGAATTTGAATTGCATGTTTCATATTTCAAATTTTCCAATTGGAATAATAAATTACAGGTGAAAATAAAAATATACAGGCGCTAATAAAATAATGTGCACACGGTTAGAAAGAAAACAACATGTGTGATGTAAAAAGAGAACAGATATTAATGGAACTTTACAAATGGTTCAGGCAGTAAAAGCGCTTGTGATGGATAGTCCAATGCCACACATTTTTCTACATCAAATCGTGTGTGATGTCGTTCATAAAAGCAAACAGTTAACCAAGGCAGAGCGTGTGTGATAGTCACACCTTTCACACGCGAGCGTATACATAAAACTTTGTGGGATGTACATATGAACGGAAACATATTCCCT
Source organism: Triticum aestivum (assembly GCF_018294505.1). Taxonomy (NCBI): domain Eukaryota; kingdom Viridiplantae; phylum Streptophyta; class Magnoliopsida; order Poales; family Poaceae; genus Triticum; species Triticum aestivum. The sequence continues at coordinate 323,559,441 of NC_057797.1, forward strand.
GGATTGACTATGTGGGATGTACATAAGAGCGGAAACGCTTTCCCTGGATTGACTGTGTGGGATGTACATAAGAACGTAAACGTATTCCTTGGATTGACTGTGTGTGATATACATACCTACGGAAATGTTTTTCTGGGATTCACTGTGTGGGATGTACATACCTACGGAAATGATTGGGTTTCGATGCCTCGCCCGATCGCACACGAGCTCATTTGGTGTCCCAGGAGGGCCTATCCCCAATGATTTCTAGGTTGTGTGGGAAGGACCCCCCTATCGCCCACAATCACTTGGCGATGGTTCCAAATGCCGTCATGGAAAGGGGTTAAAAACCGTTTGAATAGCACTGACGCGTACCAGTGCCTAGGCTATGTTACTACTCGCCCCTTTCCGGTTTATGGCTCAATTTCAAAATGTATCCAACCAAGGTAGACGGTGAGTGGTGGAATTAATTTCGTAGTTTGCACAAGTAATTAGTACGCTCGTTTTTCTCAAGAAGTTATGTTTACCGATGCATTAATTACAACGAATGCATGCATGACCACTAAATTTCCATGAACTTCTACATGCACTGGTGAGTTTTCTCTTGACACTACTTGCATCGGGTGATTTAACGCACCTCGAAATCCAAACATGTGATGGTACTACTACTAGTAGAATTGAGACTTATAAAATGGAAAGATGGTTTTTTTTAGATGAGCCCTATAAACCGGAAAGGAGGGAGTAGTCAGTAGTACTACCTTCGTAAAATCAGATTTTCTCAAAACTAAGTCGCTCAACCTTTATTTTCTTGTTTCCCTTCCTGCCTCATTGCCTTGAACAGACTATGCCAAACTCCCCGGCCTGCTGCGCGGGAAAAGACCCGCCCTTGCCTTTTTTAGTTAGGGTTTGTATCGATGGATTGCGCGAAGCAGCAAAAAGCAAGCCGTGTCTTGTACTCCTCCGTCGATGCTCGCTTTCATGAATTTTGTACTTCCTCTCGCCGACATGTGGGACATATAGCAATCGGGTCGACGTGTCATGCACCAAATAACAGTGTAGAACAGTAGGGCGCGCACCCTAGTCATAGCGCCCCAGTAGTAGTAATGAGCAATGAGACGTCAAATCACAATGCCGCACCTTCCCAGACGGACGAAGCAACCATTATTTCACACTTCGTTGAATCCGCTTCGCCATCATCTCCTTCAAGAAAACCACGTATTGCTTCTGCCATTGTTCTGCCTCAAGAGGGACGCACATCGTCGTGGTACATCATGACACGTGGGACCGCATGACAGGCCATGCCCACCGCTCGGTAAAATCACCTCATTTTTACTACTTCCTCTGTATCGGTTTACAGGGCATGCACGTCGTTCTAGGTTGAGAATTTAACTGGCTATATATGTGATGAACAGTATATGTTTAGAAACTACATCCACTTAAGAATCCAATGATATACTTTTTGTGACATAGTAACTCATATTTAGTTAGTCAAATGGATGACCTAAAACTACGTGCATGCCCTATAAACCGAGATCGAGGGATTAGTATCTCTTTAGATCAATATAGCCAGGATTCACCAAGGAGCAAAATCAAGTGGTAGGCTGCTCCTGTCGTGTTGGCACAGCAACTCAAGCAGGGTAAGTCCGCACACGAAATTTGCGACACACTTAACAGGACCCCTTTGGCTGACATGTGGCTCATCCAACGTCTTGTTCCATGTGGGATGCACCAAATTATAGTTCAGAGCAGAGCTTGGACTTGGAGGCACCCCGTTCATAGCGCCGCAGTAGTAGTAAATGAGCGATGAGGGGTCAAATCACAAAGCCCCACCATTCTCCCATTAAGTTGGACAGACGAAGCAACCATCATTTCACTCTAGGGCGCAAGAGCATAAAGAAAAGAGAAAACCAATGATGCGTGCGGCAGCTACCTAGGGCACCCTAGGGTAGGAGCCTCCACTACAAATCTATTTTTTGAAAGCACCTCCACTACAAATCCGCTTCTCCCTCGTCCTCTTGAAGAAAACCGATGATGCATGCGGCGGTAGGGTTTGTAGGAGTACTACGGCATGCAGGGCCACGTCGTAGTAAACGGGAGAGGGATTGAGTTCAAGTAGACGCCTTAATATGTGTGGGCCGCTTAGTTTTACGAGAGCGAGGCATCATTTTGGGTTCGGGGACCGGTGGAGATATACGTACAAAACTTTGTGGACGTAGGTTGGACCGAAAGGCAATGATGCATGGGCCCTGCATTTTGATATACCCACGGCCGCGTGAAATTTGCTACTCTACTGAAAATAGTGCATAAAAGTTCCTCCAAAAACATCTATAACTAATGTGAAGTGAATGTATTCTTAAAATTAAATTGTAATACTCCCTCCGTCTAGGTGTATAAGTCATCTTAGGTTTTTTGCTAGTTAATAGCATTGCATGCAATGAATTAACCACTTCATGTCATGTTTGAAAGTCTCAAGCCATTGAAAGCATGCACGGCCCACATCTCTTATTGGTTGATATGTCACGAAACAAGAAATGAGGAAGGAGTTAATGTACCGTGCCTAAGTGTTTTGGGAGTATTTGGTTTTTGAAAGATGACTTACACACCTAGACGGAGGGATTACAAAGAGAAAAAATGAATTGCAGTTAAAAGAATGACATTTCTAACAAAAATGTGAATGTGAACTACATATGTGTGCACATGACCAACACATACATTGTCAATACAAAATCTAATGCAAGAAATAACTTATGAGTAACATGCACAAATTGATGATGTGGTGCTTGCATGCACAGAGTACAAAAACAATGTGATTTATGACTTGCATGCATGACGTGTTCTTGTGCCATAGTTGCATGTCTAGGAAAAAAGCTACTAGTGGGTTGTACTAGCTATTTAGGAATAGAAGATGCATACATGGAAGTTGTAGGGAAAGAGATGACATGTATTTTAATTCCTATGAGTAGGGATTGGAAAAGAGATGTCATTTGGTTCACATCATAGGAACTTTTCTATTGAATCTTGAGATGACATGTATCTCAATTCCTATGAGGAGGGATTAGAAAAGATATGTCATTTGGTTCACATCGTAGGAACTTTTCTATTGAATATACGCTAATGTTTATTTTCCTTTGAAATTGTGGGAGTATAGGAATCCATTCATATGAACCAAGTGGCTTTTAAGCTATAAAAATGATATCATGTTTATTTTCCTTTGAAATGTGCAGTATATGAATCTATTCCTATGAACCAATTGGCTCTAAAGGAAAAAAAATCCTATAAAAATCATATCATATAGAGTTCCTATGATATTCCTCCACACCAAAGGATGGTTGAATTTTCAATAAAGCTATATGCACTGCATTTTGGAATGGAGAGAGGACCATACGACAGTTGCTAACACTCACGTGGAAGATTTGTGTGTCCGAGGAGTGGCTATTCTGTTAAATGACATGGAAAAACTAACAATGTAGGATGTCGATCTAACGGTTCTTACACGTTCATCGAGAAACGGCTTTTGGCAAACGTTTTTCAGATATGATTTATGGAGACATGCATTGCATTCATACGTGCCCCCTCTCTCTCACGCACACACGCACCCTCACGAGTCACAACTCTCCCGAGTCCTCTCCCACCCACCGTCTATCTGCAGGTAGACATCACACACATATGTGCTCTTCAGACCCTACCCTCAGAACTTCTAAAAAAACAAAAGGCATCGCGCACCTTTTATTTTAACTCGCACGTCACACACTTATACTATTACTATTGTGGTGAACATTCTTTGGGCATAGTATATTGTACTCTCACGAATAGAACCGGTGCACGCACACACTAGTTCTCTCACACCCACTCGCGGGTACATGTAGGAGCGCATTTTTTTGAAGCTGGTACAACAAAATGACTCCACTATATATATAAGCAGGAGCCTTAGCACTTAGTTTACTAGGGTTCCTCTCTTTCACTCTCTCATGATCTCTAGATCTAAGCAAGACATAGGTGGCCACACTCTCTCTCTGCTCATGGCTGGTCACAAATCCGGCCGGACCACCTCAATCGGGGCAGGGTGTAGGTGCATTGTTCACACTGTCATTGGCGGCGAGGGAGGAGACCAACGGTTACCCGCGCGTCCCGATCGGTGGCCATGCCGTTCTCTTCGACAGAGCGCCGGCTCGGGAGGGCCTCTAACCCCTTCTTCCTCCCTGTAGTATTGTGGCCAAGATGCGGCCTCCTGACGCCGTCATTGCCACATTTCGACGACCCTCAGGTATATATTCCTTCAAAACCTACCTTGCACTACTGCCCTAGATCCCCACGTGGTTGCGTCTGGATTTTTTTTGTACTTCCGCCGGCTGTTCCAAAGCCACCTAGACTTCTACTATTATTAGAGGTAAAGTGTGACACCCCGAGACCATTGCGCTAGGTGTCTTCCAGTTCTTCGCCGTTGTTGACATGCCTTTTGTTTGCGTGTTGCATCTTTCCATGCCATCATGTGCATAGCATCATCATGTTTTCAAAACTTGCATCCGTCCGGGTTCTTCCCATTCTTTCTGTTGTCCGTTCTGAGCCCGCCCACCCTCGCACCCGCCCGCGGCATGTCCGAAATATTATTATATAAGTGGTCGGGAAATCTTCTCGGAATGGGTTGAAAGTTGCCATGCGGTGTTATTATGTTGTCAGTAGGCCGCCTGCCAAATTTCATTGCATTCGGAGTTCGTTTGATGCCCCGACAGATAACTATATCGACAATATAGTCGGTCAAACGTCGGACGTTTTCGGTCTCCGAAAACTACTGTCGGGCCTCTCCTTCTCTTCTCTCCTCTCAGCACAACTCCTCTTCACATTCCACCTAGGCCCAGCCTACCCCTCTTTGCACAGTGCATCGACCCCTCGCCCGTGTCCGAAACTCCCCCGGACCCGACCCGGGCAGTCGATACCGACGGGTCCGGATCATCCCCTAACACCCCTAAAACATCTTCATTTTTATTATTGGACTCCCTAGCCTATTTTTCTCGACCGCCCGATTTCAATCGGAGGGTCCAACCTCAATCCTATTTTCATATATATAGACCAACCCCTAGCAAATCAATCCAACCCTAATTTCTAGGAGGTTTGTTCCATCGCCGCCGCCACCTGACCAAATCCTCCCTAGGGATCTCCCCTGCCCGATCCACCGAACCAGCCTCCCCCCTCGGTCTACGAGATCCACAGCTCCTCTGCCTGCGGCCCCGCGTTCCCCCTCCACAAGCACAGCCCCGAGCTCCTCTCTTTGCCTGCAACTACCACCGCCTTGCCTCGTCACCGCCTGTATGCTCGAGGACGCCCAAGGCCGTGCCTCCTCTTCCCTCCTCTGATCGATCCTAAATGGATCGTGAGCACCGAGCAACCCAAGCCGCATCAGCCAACTGCAGTGCCTCCCTACTCGATCGTGTGCTCGAGGCGCCCGAGTTCCTCGCCCGCTGTCACCGGAGGAGCACCAAGGCATCACCTCTTCCTCCCGTTCCTTTCTCCCTCTCTCATCTCTCTTCCCTCACCACGAGCTCCCTTGTGTCTATGCCTATAGGAGCTTTTGCCGCCGCGCCGTGGTGTCGTTCCCCTGCTTCGCCTCGTCTGGGGCCTCTACCTCGCCGGATTCGAGAACCCGCCGCCCCGCCAAGTACATCACTGGAGCACTGCCTCCTCCCGCTCATTCCCCTCCTTCAACAGAGCGTGGCGCCATGCCTGCCTCACCATGAGCTCGCGCCGCCGACCTGTGCTCGCTCTGCTTTGAGAAGAGTGGTTTCCCTTGTTCCGGTCGTCTTCGAAACCAGTGCCGAACCCCGCCGCCCTCGTCTGTCCGGCGAGGTTCATCCGAGATGAGCACCGTTGACCCCTTCTTCTTCCCCTTCCCAGTGCTCCCCCGTTCCTCTCGGTCTCACTCTTCTCTCTCTCTCTCTCTCTCTCTCTCTCTCGCAGGGAACCGTCTTGGTCGCCGCCCGTTCATCACCCCCACTATCGGATTTGGGAAGTTCCGGCCTCCCTTGCTTTTCGCACGTCATCGGAGTCCTGCCAGTGCCAAGTTCCGCTCGATTTCCCTGCTTCGTTGACCCCGCGCCTCGCCATGAGTCCCTGTCGCTGCTCACTGCGTTAACCGCGCCCTTCCTTCGCCTACGTAGACCGCAGCCACGCCTCCGACCAGCCTGGCTTCGGCCCAGTGCCCCCTGTCGGCCTTCCTCTCCATCACGTGGGCTCAGCCCCTCCGGTGAGGCCCAGTCTGCTCGAGCTTTGTCCCGCTTATGTTTTTTTCCAGCATATGTGAATTTAGCTTTTATCCAGGGTTCTCCACTTTGCAGAAAACCCCCTAGACATCATGCATTTAATAACTCATGATTAATGCATCATATGTAAAAACTTTATATATGAAAAATACTTAGAATTTTGTGTAGACTCATATTATCCAACTTTCATGCATGTTTAAAATGTTTAAAATTATGTTTGCATATAATTTTCCATATTGCCATGTTAAAATGATTTAATTCATCACTAACTAACTGTAGCTCCATTTTAAATAAACTTTATATGTAAATGGGGTAGAAAAATGCCTAGTTTAACATGGTGCACTCTTCTTGCATGTTTAACAACTCTAAATTATGTTTAGGGCAAAACAGTAGCTAATTCGAATTATGCACATGAGGATTTTTCGGACTTTTTGTTTGTTGTTCCGGCCTCATTTAAACTTGCCTAGATATGTAGTTTTCATATGCCTCACCCCTTGCTATGTTTAAAAACATTTAATATTGTTGAGTACAGAAACGGGAGAGAACTAAATAAGTCATGTGGTGTTTCGTCAATATGCAACTCGTTGCATATTGAGCTCCACTTAATTTGTAGTATTGTTTATGCATTTTGCCATGCCATGCCTCATTAAACCGGATATGCATCATACTTGGTTGTGCATCATGCCATGCTTATGTGATGGTTGTTTACTATGTTGCTTGCTTCTTTCTGGGTTGCTTCTCTCGTTAGCTTCGGTTTCGTTCCGGAGTTGTGAGGATTCGTTCGACTACGTCCGTTTTCCTTCTTCATGGACTCGTTCTTCTTCCTTGTGGGATCTCAGGCAAGATGACCATACACACGAAATCACTTCTATCTTTGCTTGCTAGTTGTTCGCTCTATAGCTATGTCGCACTACCTACCACTTGTTATATCATGCCTCCCATGTTGCCATGTCAAGCCTCTAACCCACCTTCCTAGGAAACCGTTTTTTGGCTATGTTACCTCTTTGCTCAACCCCTCTTATAGCGTTGCTAGTTGTAGGTGAAGTTGAAGTTTGTTCCATGTTGGAACATAGATATATTGGGATATCACAATATCTATTATTTTAATTAATGCATCTATATACTTGGTAAAGGGTGGAAAGCTCGGCCTTATGCCTGGTGTTTTGTTCCACTCTTGCCGCCCTAGTTTCCGTCATACCTATGTTATGTTCCTTGATTTTGCGTTCCTTACGCGGTTGGGTGTTATGGGAACCCCTTGACAGTTTGCTTTGAATAAAACTCCTCCAGCAAGGCCCAACCTTGGTTTTACCATCTGCCTCACCACCACCTATACTTTTCCCTTGGGAGTCGCGCGCTCAAGGGTCATCTTTATTTTAACCCCTCGGGCCAGTGCTTCTCTAAGTGTTGGTCCGAACCGCGCAACCTACAGGGCCACCTCGGGGCAACTTGAGGGCTGGTTTTACTCGTAGCTTGACCTATCCGGTGTTGCCCTGAGAATGAGATATGTGCAGCTCCTATCGGGATTGTCGGCACATCGGGCGGCTTTGCTGGTCTTATTTTACCATTGTCGAAATGTCTTGTAACTGGGATTCCGAGACTGATCGTGTCTTCCCGGGAGAAGGAATATCCTTCATTGACTATGATAGCTTACGATGGGCTAAGTTGGGACACCCCTGCAGGGTTTGAACTTTCGAAAGCCGTGCCCGCGGTTATGTGGCAGATGGGAATTTGTTAATGTCCGGTTGTAGAGAACTTGATGCTTAACTTAATTAAAATGCATCAACCGCGTGTGTAGCCATGATGGTCTCTTTTTGGTCCAGTCCGGGAAGTGAACACGGTCTTGTGTTATGCTTGAATGTAACTAGTTTCAGGATCACTTCTTGATCACTTCTAGATTCTCGACCGTTGCGTTGCTTCTCTTCTCGCTCTTACTTGCGTATGTTAGCCACCATATATGCTTAGTGCTTGCTGCAGCTCCACCTCATTACCTTATCCTACCCATAAGCTTAAATAGTCTTGATCTCGCGGGTGTGAGATTGCTGAGTCCTCGTGACTCACGGATACTTCCAAACAGTTGCAGGTGTCGATGATACCAGTGCAGGTGATGCTACCAAGCTCAAGTGGGAGCTCGATGAAGATCTTGATCGCTGTGTTGTGTCTTTTCCGATTGATCAGTAGTGGAGCCCAGTTGGGACGATCGGGGATCTAGCAATTGGGGTTGTCTTCTTTTATTTTGGTTCCATAGTCGGACCTTGATTTTACTCTGGATGATGTATGTTTAACTTGTAATTGTGTGAAGTGGCGATTGTAAGCCAACTCTTTATCCCTTTCTTATTCAGTACATGGGATTGTGTGAATATTACCCCTCTTGCGACAAACCTACCATGCATCTATGCCTCTAAGTCGTGTCCCGGCACGTGGGAGATATAGCCGCATTGTGGGTGTTACAAGTTGGTATCAGAGCCATCCCCGACTTAGGAGCCTCCTGCTTGATCGAATCGCTGACGTTGTTGAGTCTAGAACAAAATGTTTTTAGTCTTAGGATTATATATATCGGAGAGTAGGATTCTTTTTACTCCTCAGTCCCTTCGTCGCTCTGGTGAGGCCTCCTGACGTAGAAGTTTTGACTCTTCTCTCCTCAAATTTCATGAAAAAAATTTAGGATCACGCAGGTATCTTGGAATCGTTTCGATAGTTTTGTGACGAGAACATTCTCCTTGGTGCCTCCTAATATTTAGGGGTTGTGGCAGTGTCCCGGGGAGTTGAGCTCCAAGGTGTTGTCGTCACAATTTTATCGTTGCAGTTCTGGAATACCTGAGTTCGCCGACATCGAAAATCTCTTTTATGCAGTTGTTGCTGAGATAACCTCGACGCCACCCAGTACTGGGGCAGGAGTTCAGGAGTATTGCCATAACTCGTATAACGAATGCTTTTCGAAGGTTGAGGTACATGATTTCTGAAGGTTTCTTGGTTATGTGTTGAAGGATGGATACAACTGGATGTAGGTATTGTTAGTTTGGGTGAGATATTATGCTTCCCCTATATCCCCAACACCTGATTACATAACCAGAAAGTTTCAGGAGTTTATAAGTGGGTAATCAAGTAGCTCCTAGAATATCTTTCCAACAGACACATGATACGATATGGGGTCTATCATATGTTTGTTCCGGCTTGAGTTGTGGTATTTGAGTTGCTTCAATGTCAAGTGTTGATCCCATACCTTTCCTAAGCGGTGTTCTCATATTTCTATGGGAATACTAATCCTTCTCGATCATCAAGTTTTTCATCTCAATTTCTTCTCAACTGGTGTGCTCCTCTTCAAGTGGATCCGATCATTTTCAACATCCGCAAGATCAATCCTTAGTTCTTTCTCAACGACGTTGTTATTCCCGTCGAAAGTTGCTTTATTTTCCCACCCGCCCACCCTTTTTATTCTCGGAGACGGAGTCCGTAATCGAGTATCCACCCTACTCGTGCGAAGCCTATGCATTCTTCTTCAATTATTTCAAACGGTGCTTTTCTCTTCTAGTTATTCGTCGGTTCCCCGTTACAAGTTGCCTTTGTTTTCCACCCTCCCACCCCTTTTCTTCCCAGAGTCTCAGCCTCTATTCGAGCATCAAATTTATTCGTGTGGAGCCCCTTCAGACTTCCTCAATTGTCTTAACCGGGGATTTCTTGTCAACTTCTTCATGGTTCGTCTCGTCTTCTTTCCGGTGGATCCAATTCAGGTTTTTTCGTTGTTGATCATATTCTTTTCTTCAGCTCAAGTGCTTCCCCTTGCTCGTTCGCCTCTTGCTAGTTGATCCTTCTGGAGTGCTCAAGACATCTCAAAAGATTCGGGTTTGCATTCAATCATTTCAAGGTTGTCACCTCATTCGAGTCTTTCAATTGTTCCGGTGCATCATCTCTCTCTCAACCGATCCTTTCCAACGGTGTTTCTTTTCAGTGGGCCCTAACCCACAGGTTTATTCCCAGGATCTTACCTTACTCTTCTATTTTTCCGGAGTTACTCTTAAAGTCTATTCAAAGTTTGATGTAAGAATGAATTGTCATCAGTCAAATGTCTTTCTCCAAGATCTTTCAAATTCTTTTCATCGTTGGCTCAACCTTTCTATTCATCATCCCGGAGTATCTCAACAATTCATGGTGGTGTTTCTCGTCGTCATTCTCGGATTTGAAGACCGAAGAAGATTTTTCTCTCAATCTTGTCCATTCTCTCGAAGATTCGTGATTCTAGCTCGATGCCATCCTCTCATAATTGTTTTCGATTGTGAGAATTCTTTTCACCAATCCGGAACATTTCATGAGTTGTTTCCATTTCTTTCCTCCAAGGCCATCTTTTCAAATATTATTCATTCCAGCTTTCAGCTATCGTTCTCCAAATCTTACCGGTGCATCATTCAAGTTTCCTCTAATCAGCTCGTGATCTCTTCATTCTCTTGTATCTAAATTTCCCCAAGTATCTTCATTCGTTTTCAAATTCTTACTGGTGATTCATCCCTTTACTTTGTTCATTTTCAATTCTTACGGTGGTTCGTTCAAGATTTCTCTCCCTTCATTATCGTATCAACTCATTCGTTCTTTCAAATCCTACCGGCGAATCGTCGAAGACCTTTATCAAGTTTACTCTATATCTATCTTAATCCTTTCTACAAGAATAAGTAGTATGCCAAATCCATTGCCTGTCATCAATTTAATTTGATGAAGGATAGGCATACAATAAATCTTATTCTTATTTCCTCAAGGTGATTCAATTCTTTTCTTCCAGAGATTGTTCATGATGAGTAAATTCTTGATCTCATTTGTTCATCTTTCTTTCCGGAGTACCAAGTTTTCTCGGTTATATCATCGCGAAGCTCCATCTAAATCACCGCAAGGCTTCACCTTGTGTTTTCAACTTCTCTTTCTTTTTATCATCATTTTGTTACCGGAGTTCTTCATGGAGGCTCGACATGGTGTTTCGTCAAGGATTCTTTTCATTCTTCAAATGCTCTTCAAGATCCCTCTCGAAGTTAAGGTTCGCCAAGCTTTACTCTAAAATAAACATGGTTCTCAACACATGCTTCTTTTGAGGAGTTCAAGCCTTCTTCATCTTTCATTCCGAAGTGCAGTTCTTCCTATCTTATCTTTTGAGGTGGTGTTATGTCATTCTTGATAATTTCCCTTTGTGTTTCATGATTCACAAGTTCTCAGGAATGACATATTTGGATCCATCATTTTCTCTTCGTTCAAGAGATCCTTTCAACCAATCAATCTCTTCATTTGAGTTATCTTGGGTTATATTTCACCTAAAGCTTGCCCTAAGGATTTTGCTATTATTGGTGCTTACAAATGACCTAAGTTCTTCATTTATCGTCCCGGTGAAATAAGTTTCTCATCTCCTTGTTGATGTCAATCCAATCTATTGTTTCCGTTAGTGGTAGAATTTCACCTCAGTTTTGAGATGTTTTCTATAAGTCCACTACAAGCTTTTCGTTTTGTTGTCGGTTTTTCCAACAACTCCGTATAACCTTCTTGGAAGGGTACTTTCCAAGATCAATTGTGGCAGAAGCTGGCATTTTCTTCTCCATTCTGTAATTCCAATGATCTATCTTCTATTCTTTCTTCCGGAGGCTTTGTGATGTTTCTCTCTTCACTCATCATCTCGAATTGTGAGGACCGTGTTCTTTTCGTGCTTGTCCATTTAATCGGAGTGTCGTGCCCTCTTTTCAAGTTCTTCCCATTCTGTCAAGTTTTGCCTCCCTGCTAAACCAGAGTGTTGTCTGAAATCTTTCTTACCCATTGTGCCATTCTTTCAATAGTTCCGAAGGCAGTGTGTTGTTGATTTCATCTAGTATCCTCTCATCTTGTCAAATCATGTTCAATTCCTTCCATTTTCAGTCGGAGTGCTGTCCAAATTATATCATTCTTATTCCTTCTCTATCTTGTTTTAACTGAAGTGTTGTGTCCATCATTTATCTTCTAACCAGAGTCTCATCCAAGTGCTTTCATTTTCCCAAGTTCATATTCTATGCTTTCCATTTCTAACCGGAATGTTGTCGTAATTGATCCTTATCGTTCCTTGTACATCTCGTTTCAATCGGTGTGCTTGCATCAACCTCTTGCTCATCGTAACACTTTTCTTATGTCTTTCAACCTACAAGGTTCTCATTATGTTCCTTGTTCCTCTTTTCTAACAGAGTGTTTCAACTTTGTTCACCTTCAATGTATTCTTTCTTCCAATTTGTTCAACCTCGCAAGGTTCTTTGGTTTCACTCATTTGTCAAAGAAGCAACTTAGTTTTACCTCTTCTCCTTCCTCTTTCGTTTCTCTCTGGTGCCATCCTAGATCTCGGGACGAGATCCTCTTATAGTGGTGGAGTGTTGTGACGCCCTGAGACCGTTGCACCAGGTGTCTTTCAGTTCTTCGCCGTCGTTGCCATGTCTTTTGTTTGCGTGCTGCATCTTGCCATGTCATCATGTGCATAGCATCATCATGTTTTCAAAACTTGCATCCGTCCGGGTTCTTCCAGTTCTTTTCGTTGTCCGTTCTGAGCCCGTCCACACTCGCACGCGCCCGCGGCATGTCCGAAATATTATTTTATAAGTGGCCGGGAAATGTTCTCGGAATGGGTTGAAAGTTGGCATGCTGTGTTGTTATGTTGTCAGTAGGCCTCCTGCCAAATTTCATCGCATTCGGAGTTTGTTTGATTCCCCAACAGATAACTATAGCGACAATATAGTCGGTCAAACGTCGTACGTTTTCGGTCTCTGAAAACTGCTGTCGGGCCTCTCCTTTTCTTCTCTCCTCTCAGCACAACTCCTGTTCATAGTCCACCTAGGCCCAGCCTACCCCTCTTTGCGCAGTGCATCGACCCCTCGCCCGCATCTGAAACTCCCCCGGACCCAACCCGGGCAGTCGGTACCGACGGGTCCGGATCATCCCCTAACACCCCTAAAACATCTTCGTTTTATTTATTGGACTCCCTAGCCTATTTTTCTCGACCACCCGATTTCGATCGGAGGGTCCAACCTCAATCCTATTTTCACACATATATATAGACCAACCCCTACCAAATCAAGCCAACACAAATTTCTAGGAGGTTTGTCCCATCGCCGCCGCCACCTGACCAAATCCCGCTCGGGATCTCCCTTGCCCGATCCACCGAACCAACCTCCTCCCCTCGATCTACGAGATCCACAACTCCTCTGCCTGCGGCCCCGCGTTCCCCTTCCACGAGCACATCCCCGAGCTCCTCTCTTCGCCTGCAACCACCACCGCCTTGCCTGCCTCCTCTTCCCTCCTATGATCGATCCTAAATGGATCGTGAGCACCGAGCAGCCCAAGCCGCATCAGCCAGCCGCAGCGCCTCCCTACTCGATCGTGTGCTCGAGGCACTCGAGTTCCTCGCCCGCTGTCACCGGAGGAGCACCAAGGCATCACATCTTCCTCCTGTTCCTTTCTCCCTCTCTCATCGCTCTTCCCTCACCACGAGCTCCCTTGTCTCTTTGCCTACAGGAGCTTCTGCCGCCGCACCATGGTGTCGTTCCCCTTCTTCGCCTCGTCCGGGGCCTCTACCTCACCGGATTTGAGAACCCGCCGCCCCACCAAGTACTTCAACGAAGCACTGCCTTGTCCCGATCGTTCCCTTGCTTCAACAGAGCGCGGCACCATGCCTGCCTCACCACGCGCTCACGCCGCCAACCTATGCTCGCTCTGCTTCGACTAGAGTGGTTTCCCTCGTCCCGCTCGTCTCCAAAACCAGTGCTTAACCCCGCCGCCCTCATCTGTCCGGTGAGCTTCATCCGAGATGAGCGTCGCTGCCCCCTTCTTCTTCCCCTTCCCAGTGCTCCCCCATTCCTCTCGGTCTCACTCTTCTCTCTCTCTCTCTCTCTCTCTCTCTCTCTCTCTCTCTCTCTCTCTCTCTCTCTCTCTCTCTCGCAGGGAACTATCTTGGCCGCCGCCCGTTCATCGCCCCCGCTGTCGGATTTGGCAAGCTCCGACCTCCTTTGCTTTTCTCGTGTCACCGGAGTCCTGCCAGTGCCAAGTTCCGCTCGATTTCCCTGCTTCGTTGACCCCGCGCCTCGCCCTGTGTCCCTGCTGCCGCTCGCTGTGTTGACCGCGCCCTTCCTTCGCCTACATGGACCGCAGCCACGCCTCCGGCCCAGCCTGGCTTAGGCCCAGCGCCCCCTATCGACCTTCCTCTCCATCACGTGGGCTCAGCCCCTCTAGTGAGGCCCAATCCGCCCGAGATTCGACCCGCTTATGTTTTTTTCCAGCGTATGTGAATTTATCTTTTATCCAGGGTTCTCCAGTTTTGCAGAAAACCCCCTAGACATCAAGCATTTAATATCTCATGATTAATGCATCATATGTACAAACTTTATATATGAAAAATACTTAGAATTTTGTGTAGATTCATATTATCCATCTTTCATGCATGTTTACAATGTTTAAAATGATGTTTGCATATAAATTGCCATATTGCCATGTTAAAATGATTTAATTCATAACTAAATAACTGTAGCTCCATTTTAAATAAACTTTATATGTAAATGGGGTGGAAAAATGCCTAGTTTAACATGGTGCACTCTTCTTGCATGTTTAACAACTCTAAAATTATGTTTAGGGAAGAACATTAGCTAATTCGAATTATGCACATGAGGATTTTCCGTACTTGTTGTTTGTTGTTCCGGCCTCATTTAAACTTGCCTAGATAGGTAGTTTTCATATGCTTCACCTCTTGCCATGTTTAAAAACATTTAATATTGTTGAGTACATAAACGGGAGAGAACTAAATAAGTCATGTGGTGTTTCTTCAATATGCAACTCGTTGCATATTAAGCTCCACTTAATTTGTAGTATTGTTTGTGCATTTTGCCATGCCATGCCTCATTAAACCGGACATGCATCATACTTGGTTGTGCATCATGGCATGCTTATGTGATGGTTGTTTACTATGTTGCTTGCTTCTTTCTGAGTTGCTTCTCTCGTTAGCTTCAGTTTTGTTCCGGAGTTGTGAGGATTCGTTCGACTACGTCCGTTTTCCTTCTTCATGGACTCGTTCTTCTTCCTTGTGGGATCTCAGGCAAGATGACCATACCCTCGAAATCACTTCTATGTTTGCTTGATAGTTGTTTGCTCTATCTCTATGTTGCGCTACCTACCACTTGTTATATCATGCCTCCCATGTTGCCATGTCAAGCCTCTGACCCACCTTCCTAGCAAACCGTTGTTTGGCTATGTTACCGCTTTGCTCAGCCCCTCTTATAGCGTTGCTAGTTGCAGGTGAAGTTGAAGTTTGTTCCATGTTGGAACATGGATATGTTGGGATATCACAATATCTATTATTTTAATTAATGCATCTATATACTTGGTAAAGGGTGGAAGGCTCGGCCTTATTCCTGGTGTTTTGTTTCACTCTTGCCGCCCTAGTTTCCGTCATACCGGTGTTATGTTCCTTGATTTTGCGTTCCTTATGCGGTTGGGTGTTATGGGAACCCCTTGACAGTTCGCTTTGAATAAAACTCCTCCAGCAAGGCCCAACCTTGGTTTTACCATTTGCCTCACCACCACCTATACTTTTCCCTTGGGAGTCACGCTCCCGAGGGTCATCTTTATTTTAACCCCCCGGGCCAGTGCTTCTCTAAGTGTTGGTCTGAACCGGGCAACCTGCGGGGCCACCTCGGGGCAACTTGAGGTCTGGTTTTACTCGTAGCTTGACCTATCCGGTGTTGCCCTAGGAACGAGATATGTGCAGCTCCTATCGGGATTGTCGGCACATCGGGCGGCTTTGCTGGTCTTGTTTTACCATTGTTGAAATGTCTTGTAACTGGGATTCCAAGACTGATTGGGTCTTCCCGGGAGAAGGAATATCCTTCGTTGACCGTGAGAGCTTGTGATGGGCTAAGTTGGGACACCCCTGCAGGTTTTGAACTTTTGAAAGCCGGGCCCGCGGTTATGTGGCAGATGGGAATTTGTTAATGTCTGGTTATAGAGAACTTGACGCTTAACTTAATTAAAATGCATCAACCGCGTGTGTAGCCGTGATTGTCTCTTTTCGGCGGAGTCTGGGAAGTGAACACGGTCTTGTGTTATGCTTGAATGTAAGTAGTTTCAGGATCATGTCTTGATCACTTCTAGTTTCTCGACCATTGTGTTGCGTCTATTCTTGCTCTTATTTGCGTATGTTAGCCACCATATATGCTTAGTGCTTGCTGTAGCTCCAGCTCATTACCTTATCCTACCCATAAGCTTAAATAGTCTTGATCTCACAGGGTGTGAGATTGCTGAGTCCTCGTGACTCACGGATACTTCCAAATAGTTGCAGGTGCCGATGATACCAATGCAGGTGATGCCAATGAGATCAAGTGGGAGCTCGATGAAGATCTTGATCATTGTGTTGTGTCTTTTCCGGTTGATCAATAGTGGAGCCCAGTTGGGACGATCCGGGATCTAGCAATTGGGGTTGTCTTCTTTTATTTTGGTTGTATAGTCGAACCTTGATTGTACTCTGGATGACGTATGTTTAACTTCTAATTGTGTGAAGTGGCGATTGTAAGCCAACTCTTTATCCCTTTCTTATTCAGTACATTGGATTGTGTGAAGATTACCGCTCTTGTGACAAACCTACCATGCAGCTATGCCTCTAAGTCATGCCCCGACACGTGGGAGATATAGCTGCATTGTGGGTGTTACATAAAGCTAGTTCATACAGTCGAATCTAAGAGTTGGTTTAAACAAGGAAGAAAGTGGGGAAGCTGTAGCATGAATCTAGGACTTGGTTCTAAGAGGAAACAGGTGAAAGTACTAGATACTTGCTACCCAACTGGTCTCTTGGTTGAAAAGGCGAAGAAAGCATGGTGGATGGCCAAGGGTGGGGGGAAGCGGACCTGTCTCTTGGTGGAAAAAGGAAAGAAAGTGAGGGGTGTTGGGGAGAACGCAAATGAGAATGAGCGGGTCTAGATTTCTTGTGCTCACATAGGAAAATGTCACCGGGGAAATAAAAATGGTACAAATGCAGACCTGCTGCCTGAGTGTTCGCCGCTCTCGGCAACCACATCTACCTCACCACTTTATGCCCCTGCTGTCCCTACGCCCACATCGCTACCGTTAATGTAAAATCACATGAAGCATTAAGCACTGCCACTTAATGTCACTATAAGTAATGGTCTAGTGCCATTGATAAATTGAAGCAATGCCACCACCATTTTATGAAGTGCTTCCGTCTTGCTTTGTTTCCCATGAATTGTGTTTTAGAAGTTACACTTAAATCTCACACCGCTAACATTGCTTCATCCCAGTGGAGCTGCACATATTTGATTGCACATTTACTGACCATGTGCTACTCTCATGACAGTAATACTAATTCTATTGTTCTGCATGTTAATCTAGTGGTAGTGTTGATGTGATGTGATGCTACCTACTTAAGGGCACTTTCATATTGTCAATGTAGTGCCAATTATAACAAAATAGATGTTATTAATCATATGCCACTGCAAATAACTATCACTATTTAAATAACCATATTTCGTATTTGCGCAAACAGGGATGTCTATCTCCATATCGTTTCTATCTGCGCAATCAAAAGTACACACCTCAGTTTTAGTAGAAATGCACAAAATGAGGTGGCTATTCCTAGCTGTCGTCCTCTAACCACCTGTCTTCCAGGTATTCCTAAATTGGTAGTAACTAGGTAGAATGACCACTGCAATATAAAAGAAGCTAATTAGTATGTTTTACTTCCTGATTGCAGTCCAGGGAGGAGTGAAAACAACTGCATCCTAGTCTGGAATGCACTTTCTACCTATCATCCATGGACCGAGGACTAGTTGGGATGGCTGCACGAAGGTTTTTTGGACAGGTGCACAGACAAGAGGCATTTTTGTCTTCTTATTTCTGCAAATAGCGTGCTTAAATTGAGTGGAATGCACAAGAATTTCAGATGGTTTGTACACTACATGGTTTAGTTCAGCATTCCAGCTGAGAACACAATTATAATTGGTTATTCTAGAATGAGAGAACCTAACCCTAGATGGTGGCAACAAGAAAAAACCAGAGTAAACTCCAGGAAATTAAAGCCTGCCTAGGGAGGCCCTTTGCTCATAGAAGCCTTACTTGATTTTTCCTGATTTGTAAACCTTCTCAAAACTTTGTCTTTTGCTGTGAACTAGTATATGTTTGTTATGTTCTATGAATCATTGAGATGTATAAAATTGCTTAACTTATGCTTTTCCAGTTCTTTATGAAGCTGAGTTTAATGTGCGTGTTCCACATGAACATTGGACTAGCGTGTGAACGTTTGGAATTTACATTGTGGCCTCAGTTAACTGCATGAACCACTATAACAAGATACATAGTTGCTTATATGTTAGACAACATATTATTGATTGTTAGCTAGTCGATAGCCTAGTGTTGAAGCGAGCTGAGCCAATGTGTCGTGTTTTGCACAACTGCTTACAAGTGGGGTAGCACCAACAGTGCTTACAAGTACTTAACCATCCTTACGTACCCTATGTATACGTCGGTGCAAAGTTCTCGAATGGGTACTCTATTTCATCAAACACACACTGCTCGTATGATAAACCATGACAACTTATGTCTTACCATGCCATATTCATGAAAAAACTAGTGAGGGCACATCTGTTTCGGCAACAATTACGATGGTTCTCACATGATTCATGGGCACACAAAAGTAGCAACAGTTCCCATAGATGGGTTCAAACAGAGTACTGGCCCAGAGGGCTCGATAATAGGCAAGGTTCGGATAATTAGACACAATCCAAACTAATATTAAACACTAGCTGGGGCAACTATTTCATGCCTCGATCTAATTTGGGTTGGACACAAGACGGACCTTGCCATGAACATCATCGAGGCCTTCCGGCAGCAGTTCAATCCTGTGAATCTTCTTGAAAATAACCTTGTGGCCTTGCCACTCATAAACTTGTTTGTGGAGGTGTGCCGTATCATATTCCTGCATAAGCTTGATAAGAATGGTATGCCTCACAAACAAAGGAGTAGCTTTGAACTTCTTGTGCTTAAGTACACCCTGGACAACGCGCCTGATGATGGGGACATGTACCTAGGGTAGGGTCATGGACCTGATCTAAGTACCTTACCCAAGGACACCCTTAGAAGAGGTCGCCTTCCAGTCGACCAACGAAGGACTCACTCGACTGACTGGAGGACTCGACCACGAAGATTCACTCGACCACCAGGAGGTCAAGAGGCACTCTGCACTGCAACGGCCTGTAATTAAGTAGGCTTTATGATAGTAAAGACACTTTATGTGGGGCGTTACCAGTAACGCCCCCGACTTAACTCACCTTAAACCCTCTCCTACGTGGGCTGGCTGGGGTCCTGGCGCACTCTATATAAGCCACCCCCCTCCACAGGCAGAAGGGTTCGGCATCTTGTAACTCACATACTCATAATCCACTCAACCGCCTCCGGGCTCCGAGACGTAGGGCTATTACTTCTTCTGAGAAGGGCCTGAACTCGTACATCCCTTGTGTTTACAACCACTCCATAGCTAGGACCTTGCCTCTCCATACCTACCCCCACTCTACTGTCAGGCTTAGATCCACGACAGTTGGCACCCACCGTGGGGCAGGTGTTTTAGCGATTTTTGTGGAGAAGTTGCGATTCTTCCGAGTACTTTCATCATGGTGTCTGCTGGAGTGTTGGTCGAGGGTCGAGAGATCCATCTCGGCGCTTTCACCTTCATCGCCAACGACTCCGCCTGGCTTCAGGAGGCTCCACTCGACGTTGATGCGCTCCCCGTCCGCGGTGCGACGCATTTTCGCGCATGTGTCCGCGGCGTTCTGCTGCGGCAACCGTCGACCCCGTATCAGACGACTCCTCCATCGTCCACCCTCCCGGTCTCCCGCCAGCGCAAGCACTCGGGCCGGTCGAGGCTTCAACGATGGGTGAGGCACGCGGTGGCTCGCCAATCGGCCACCACCCAAGTTGCGGCAATCGAGCCCGACGAATCTCTTTACGGCTTGTTCGATCTGTCGACTGGCTCCGTAGAGACTGCATCCGAGTGCGGTAGCAGTGATCCAGCGGCGGAAATCTTGATGGTCGACGGGCCCCGCAGTCCCCCTGGCTTCGCCCGTGATGATGGAGCAGGTGACGGAGGCGACCCCGCACGACTCCACGAAGAGTACCAGCCCGAGCCACTCGACTCTCTGCAAAGAGAGGAACTTCGCCGCAGGAATGTGGATGCCCTGCGTACTCCCATCGCAGGAGAAACCCCCGAGGCTCGTGCCTTGGAGGAGGCGCGTCTGGCCAATTTGGCCGAGCGCGCTCGACTGGAGAACCTTCAACGAGCACTCGACGAGCGCGCGCGGCAACGAGTTCCCGACACCAGTCGACGTCAACTCTTCCCGCCGACTCAGGTATATCGAACCCTAATCCAGAATTTAGCAGCTGCGACCCGTATAGCAGAGTCCATCCAGCCTTCGCAGTCGGAAGCTGGCAGAGGTCTGCTGCAGATTAGGGATCTGCTCCGGGCAGCAGGAGATCAGAATTCAGCCGTGTCTCAGTCGCGCAACAAAATTCACAGTCGATCCGTCACTGTGAATACGGTTCAGTCGGCTCACAGCCCCAGATCGCCTCCGCGGCGTGAAGGGCGCGAGAATCGGCGAGATCAATATGGCGACCGACTCGACCGAGATGACAGGCGTCGAGTGCCCAATTCCCCTGCGAGGGGGGGGGGTCTTACGCTCCTCGACAGCAAGATGACAAGCGTCAGTACAGTACAGGGCGAAGGGTTCCAGTCGACCCTAGAGAACCAGGCTTCGACGCGCGATCCATTATCGTGCAAGGTTTGGTCGACCGGAACAGAGCCCATCGAGGCGAACTCGACAGAGATGCACCCACAAGCAGTCGAGTGCATGTTTCTGGTCCTGAATGTTTCAGCAGAGCTATTAGAGCCGCAGTTATCCCTCCCAATTTCAGGTTGGCGACAGGAGTCAGCAAGTTCACTGGTGAGTCTAAGCCTGAAACTTGGCTTGAAAACTACCGAGTGGCAGTTCAGATTGGTGGTGGGAACGACGAGGTGGCCATGAAGCATTTGCCCCTCATGCTGGAAGGTTCTGCCAGGGCATGGTTGACCCAATTACCTCCTAGCAGCATTTACACTTGGGAAGATCTGTCCTGAGTGTTCGTCAGAATGTTTGAAGGAACTTGCAAGCGACCAGCTGGATTGACAGAGTTGCAAGTCTGCATGCAGAAGGCTAATGAGACTCTCAGAGAGTATATTCAGAGGTGGATCACTTTGCACCACACTGTGGAGAACGTGTCCGATCATCAGGCAGTCTGCGCCTTCAAAGATGGCGTCAAGAACAGAGAACTGAGTTTGAAGTTTGGTCGAACCGGTGACATGACCTTGAGTCGGATGATGGAGATTGCTACCAAGTACGCCAACGGCGAAGAAGAAGACCGACTCCGAAGCGGCAAGCACAAGCCGAGTCAGTCGGAAAAAGGAAACACCAGTCGGAAACAGAAGCGGAAGGCTGAACCGACAGCTCCTGGAGAGGCTCTGGCC
The DNA here is from genome assembly GCF_018294505.1 of Triticum aestivum. Classification (NCBI taxonomy): domain Eukaryota; kingdom Viridiplantae; phylum Streptophyta; class Magnoliopsida; order Poales; family Poaceae; genus Triticum; species Triticum aestivum. Next base: position 323,581,206 of record NC_057797.1, read on the forward strand.
GTGACTCAGGGAAAGTTTAAGGGGAAACCAAAAGGATCCTGGAACCCCAAGAAGGTAAAGGATAAAGAAGGGAACGACGTAATGGATATGCCATGTCACATCCACACGAAGAAAGACGAAGAGGGGAATATCATCTACCCAAAGCACACCACTCGCCAATGTCGACTCCTGATCCAGCAGTTTCAGGGAAAACAGTCTAAGGACAAGGAGAAGGAGTCGGACAAGGCTGAAGACAAGGAGGACAGTGAGGAAGGATATCCGCATATCAACTCCACTCTGATGATCTTTGCAGATGTGGAAAGCAGGAGTCGACTGAAAGTCATTAACCGAGAGGTGAACATGGTTGCCCCAGCAAAGGCAAATTATCTGAAATGGTCTCAAATACCCATCACATTCGACCAATTTGATCACCCGACTCATATTGCCACCCCTGGGAGGCAAGCTTTGGTGGTCGATCCAGTTGTCGAAGGCACTCGACTGACAAAGGTGCTGATGGATGGTGGAAGTGGGCTGAATCTGTTGTATGCAGACACACTGAAAGGAATGGGCATTCCGATGTCCCGACTGAGCACTAGTAACATGAGCTTTCATGGAGTTATACCAGGGAAGAAAGCCGAGTCACTCGGCCAAATAGCTTTGGATGTGGTGTTTGGTGATTCGAAACACTTTCGCAAAGAAAAGTTGAAGTTTGAGGTCGTGGATTTTCAGAGTGCATATCATGCCATTTTGGGGAGACCAGCTTACGCACGGTTCATGGCTCGACCATGTTACGTGTACCTCAAATTGAAGATGCCCGGCCCCAAAGGAGTGATCACTGTCACCGGTGATAGGAAAAAGGCAGAAGAGTGCTTTCAGAAGGGCTCCAAGATTGCCGATTCCCAGGTGACAGCGGTCGAGTTCGAGGAATACAAGCAAAACGCAGATCCGAGTGACTTGCTGTGATCAAAGAAACCAGCCATAGAATCTGCATTCCAGTCGTCCGATGAGACGAAGCCTGTTCACATTCACCCGACCGACCCCGATGCGGCTCCGACCCGCATCTCCACAACACTCGACCCCAAATAGGAAGAAGCGCTCATCCAGTTCCTCCGTGAGAACTGGGACATTTTTGCATGGAAGCCCACTGACATGCCAGGTGTTCCCAGGGGACTGGCTGAGCATCGCTTAAGAGTCGACTCATCTGCAAAACCAATCAAAGAGCATCTTCGGCGGTCCGCCGTCCAGAAGAGAAAAGCCATTGGTGAAGAAGTGGCTCGACTGTTGGCGGCAGGATTTATCCAAGAGATATACCACTCCGAGTGGCTCGCTAATGTCGTCATGGTTCCTAAGAAGGACAAGTCGCTCCGAATGTGCATTGATTTCAAGCACATCAACCGGGCCTGCCCGAAAGATCATTTTCCTCTCCCTCGCATAGATCAAATTGTTGACTCGACCGTAGGATGCGAGAGGCTATCTTTTTTAGATGCCTACTCCGGGTACCACCAGATCCGTCTGTACGGACCCGACGAGGTAAAAACAGCTTTCATCACTCCATTCGGGTGCTTCTGCTATATCACCATGCCATTCGGCCTCAAGAATGCCGGAGCCACATTTATGCGAATGATTCAGAAGTGTCTACTCACTCAAATCAGTCGGAATGTGGAAGCATATATGGATGATATTGTTGTCAAGTCACGAAAAGGTTCCGACCTGCTCGTTGATCTCGCCGAAACATTTGCCAACCTCAGAAGATATGATATCAAGCTCAATCCATCAAAGTGCACATTTGGAGTTCCTGGTGGCAAGTTACTCAGTTTTCTCGTTTCCGAACGGGGAATTGACGCTAACCCAGAGAAGATTGGCACTATTCTCCGAATGAAACGCCCTGTGCGAGTGCACGATGTCCAGAAGCTTACTGGATGCTTGGCCGCATTAAGTCGATTCATCTCACGACTCGGTGAAAAGGCGTTGCCTCTTTACCGACTGATGAAGAAGACAGACAAGTTCGAGTGGACTCCAGAAGCTGATGCAGCGTTTGCCGAGCTAAAAGCTCTGCTATCCACCCAGCCGGTGCTTGCTGCTCCAATCAGCAAAGAGCCTCTGTTGCTCTGTATCGCAGCCACAGGACAAGTCGTCAGTACTGTGCTTACGGTCGAGCGGGAAGAAGGAAAAGCTCTCAAAGTTCAGCGCCCAGTGTATTATTTGTCTGAAGTTTTGACTCCATCCAAGCAGAGATATCCTCATTATCAGAAGCTTGTGTATGGAATATACATGACCACAAAGAAGGTTGCTCATTATTTTTCTGATCATTCCATCACAGTCGTCAGTGACGCTCCACTATCAGAGATTTTGCACAACAGAGATGCAACTGGTCGAGTGGCCAAATGGGCGATTGAACTTCTTCCCCTTGATATCAAGTTTGAGGCAAAGAAAGCCATTAAGTCCCAGGCAATAGCAGATTTCCTCGCCGAGTGGATTGAACAACAGCAGCCGACTGAAGTTCACTCGGAGCATTGGACCATGTTCTTTGATGGCTCTAAGATGTTGAATGGTTCCGGTGCTGGGGTTGTCCTGGTTTCCCCCAGAGGAGATAAGCTCAGATATGTGCTCCCGATTCACTTTGATTCCTCCAACAATGAGGCAGAATATGAGGCCCTCTTATATGGGTTGCGCATGGCCGTTTCACTCGGCGTCCGTCGCCTGATGGTCTATGGCGACTCGGATTTAGTGGTCAACCAGGTGATGAAAGAGTGGGACGTGAGAAGCCCAGCCATGACTGGATACTGTAGTGCAGTGAGGAAGCTGGAAAAGAAGTTCGAGGGGTTAGAGCTCCATCATATACCCCGACTGAAAAATCAAGCAGCTGATGATCTAGCAAAGATAGGTTCCAAGAGAGAAGCCATTCCGAGTGGTGTGTTCTTGGAGCATATACACACTCCGTCAGTTAAAGAAGATCCTTTCACCGAAGAAACTCCACAGCCCAAGAGTGCCACGGATCCGACTGAGGTTGAAGTCCCAGCGGTGGTCGACTTGATCATGGAGGTCTTGGTGGTCATTCCCGACTGGACAGTTCCATACGTCGCGTATATCCTGAGAAAAGAGCTCCCGGAGGACGAGGAAGAGGCTCGACAGATCGTCCGTCGGTCTAAGGCCTTTACCGTAATCAAAGGACAATTGTACAGAGAAAGTGCGACTGGAGTTGGTCAGAAGTGCATAACACCAGAAGAAGGTCGACTCATCCTCAATGATATCCACTCGGGGACCTGTGGTCATCATGCGTCCTCTCGGACCATCGTGGCCAAAGCATACCGAGCCGGATTTTACTGGCCAAAGGCGAATGAGATGGCAAAAGAGATAGTGGATAAGTGCGAGGGATGTCAGTTCTACTCGAATATGTCGCACAAGCCTGCGTCAGCTCTGAAGACCATCCCACTCGTTTGGCCTTTCGCAGTATGGGGACTGGACATGGTCGGTCCTTTGAGAACAGGACGAAGCGGCTTCACGCATGTACTGGTGGCAGTCGACAAGTTCACCAAGTGGATCGAGGCTAAACCAATCAAGAACCTTGACACCGGTACTGCTGTTAGCTTCATCAGGGAACTAATATTCAGATATGGAGTCCCACACAGCATCATTACGGATAATGGGTCGAACTTTGACTCGGAGGAATTCAGAAATTTCTGTAGCTCCCAAGACACATGGGTCGACTACGCTTCAGTCGCCCATCCGCAGTCGAATGGACAAGCAGAGCGAGCCAATGGCCTGATTCTCAAGGGATTGAAACCCCGACTGATGCGTGATCTCAAGCATGCAGCTGGAGCCTGGGTCGACGAACTTCCCTCAGTGCTTTGGGGACTGCGGACCACACCTAATCGGTCGACCGGAAGAACTCCATTCTTCTTGGTCTACGGAGCTGAAGCAGTCTTACCAGGTGATCTTCTCCACAATGCTCCTTGAGTCGAAATCTACAACGAAGCAGAGGCTGAACAAGCGCGGCAGGACGCAGTCGACCTTTTAGAGGAAGAAAGGGAGATGGCTCTGATCCGGTCGACCATCTACCAACAAGATTTGCGTCGTTTCCACGCCAGAAATGTGAGAGGTCGAGCCTTCCAGGAAGGAGATTTAGTTCTCCGAGTGGATCAGCACAAACCACACAAGCTTGCTCCTTCTTGGGAAGGTCCCTTCATCGTCACCAAGGTTCTCCACAACGGGGCGTACCGTCTTTACAACTTCGAGCATAATATCGACGAGCCCCGAGCTTGGAACGCGGAACTACTCCGCCCATTTTATACTTAAGTTTTAACACTCGGATGAGTTGCAATAAAGTACTTCTGTAGTTCATGGACCTCAAAATAATAGTGTCATAGTTCCTCCATAATTTCTGTCACTTTTTATTTTTGTCCAATAAAATTCCCCCTCAGTGGGTGACTTAGCTGCGAATCCGTTTCGCCTAAGTTTGTAAAAATCCTACCGAGTGGTGAGCCAGACTCCCACTCGGAGGCTTAGCTGCGAATCCGTTTCGCCTAAGTTATCAAAATCCTACCGAGTGGTAAGCCAGACTTCCACTCGGAGGCTTAGCTGCAGTCCAAGGACTCGCCTAAGTTTGTCAAAATCCTACCGAGTGGAGAGCAGACCTCTCACTCGGGGGCTTAGCTGCAGTCCAAGGACTCGCCTAAGTTATCAAAATCCTACCGAGTGGTAAGCCAGACTTCCA